>NC_134693.1:387730-580846 GCF_050947455.1 Rhinoderma darwinii | reverse complement strand
AACGTGTAGATATATGTAGGGTTATGTAGCTACGACTGTCTCCTCTCTCCACAGATCATCGCTGGATAACGTGTAGATATATGTAGGGTTATGTAGCTACGACTGTCTCCTCTCTCCACAGATCATCGCTGGATAACGTGTAGATATATGTAGGGTTATGTATCTGCGACTGTCTCCTCTCTCCACAGACCATCGCTGGATAACATGTAGATATATGTAGGGTTATGTAGCTACGACTGTCTCCTCTCTCCACAGATCATCGCTGGATAACGTGTAGATATATGTAGGGTTATGTAGCTACGACTGTCTCCTCTCTCCACAGATCATCGCTGGATAACGTGTAGATATATGTAGGGTTATGTAGCTACGACTGTCTCCTCTCTCCACAGATCATCCCTGGATAACGTGTAGATATATGTAGGGTTATGTAGCTACGACTCTCTCCTCTCTCCACAGACCATCGCTGGATAACATGTAGATATATGTAGGGTTATGTAGCTACGACTGTCTCCTCTCTCCACAGATCATCGCTGGATAACGTGTAGATATATGTAGGGTTATGTAGCTACGACTGTCTCCTCTCTCCACAGACCATCGCTGGATAACGTGTAGATATATGTAGGGTTATGTAGCTACGACTCTCTCCTCTCTCCACAGATCATCGCTGGATAACGTGTAGATATATGTAGGGTTATGTAGCTACGACTGTCTCCTCTCTCCACAGATCATCGCTGGATAACGTGTAGATATATGTAGGGTTATGTAGCTACGACTGTCTCCTCTCTCCACAGACCATCGCTGGATAACGTGTAGATATATGTAGGGTTATGTAGCTACGACTCTCTCCTCTCTCCACAGATCATCGCTGGATAACGTGTAGATATATGTAGGGTTATGTAGCTACGCCTGTCTCCTCTCTCCACAGATCATCGCTGGATAACGTGTAGATATATGTAGGGTTATGTAGCTACGCCTGTCTCCTCTCTCCACAGATCATCGCTGGATAACGTGTAGATATATGTAGGGTTATGTAGCTACGCCTGTCTCCTCTCTCCACAGAACATCGCTGGATAACGTGTAGATATATGTAGGGTTATGTAGGGTTATGTAGCTACGACTGTCTCCTCTCTCCACAGACCATCGCTGGATAACGTGTAGATATATGTAGGGTTATGTAGCTACGACTGTCTCCTCTCTCCACAGACCATCGCTGGATAACATGTAGATATATGTAGGGTTATGTAGCTACGACTGTCTCCTCTCTCCACAGATCATCGCTGGATAACGTGTAGATATATGTAGGGTTATGTAGCTACGACTGTCTCCTCTCTCCACAGATCATCGCTGGATAACGTGTAGATATATGTAGGGTTATGTAGCTACGACTGTCTCCTCTCTCCACAGACCATCGCTGGATAACGTGTAGATATATGTAGGGTTATGTAGCTACGACTGTCTCCTCTCTCCACAGATCATCCCTGGATAACGTGTAGATATATGTAGGGTTATGTAGCTACGACTGTCTCCTCTCTCCACAGACCATCACTGGATAACGTGTAGATATAAGTAGGGTTATGTAGCTACGACTGTCTCCTCTCTCCACAGACCATCGCTGGATAACATGTAGATATATGTAGGGTTATGTAGCTACGACTGTCTCCTCTCTCCACAGAACATCGCTGGATAACGTGTAGATATATGTAGGGTTATGTAGCTACGACTGTCTCCTCTCTCCACAGATCATCGCTGGATAACGTGTAGATATATGTAGGGTTATGTAGCTACGACTGTCTCCTCTCTCCACAGATCATCGCTGGATAACGTGTAGATATATGTAGGGTTATGTAGCTACAACTGTCTCCTCTCTCCACAGATCATCGCTGGATAACGTGTAGATATATGTAGGGTTATGTAGCTACAACTGTCTCCTCTCTCCACAGATCATCGCTGGATAACGTGTAGATATATGTAGGGTTATGTAGCTACGACTGTCTCCTCTCTCCACAGACCATCGCTGGATAACGTGTAGATATATGTAGGGTTATGTAGCTACGACTGTCTCCTCTCTCCACAGAACATCGCTGGATAACGTGTAGATATATGTAGGGTTATGTAGCTACGACTGTCTCCTCTCTCCACAGACCATCGCTGGATAACATGTAGATATATGTAGGGTTATGTAGCTACGACTGTCTCCTCTCTCCACAGATCATCGCTGGAAAACATGTAGATATATGTAGGGTTATGTAGCTACGACTGTCTCCTCTCTCCACAGACCATCGCTGGATAACGTGTAGATATATGTAGGGTTATGTAGCTACGACTGTCTCCACTCTCCACAGACCATCGCTGGATAACGTGTAGATATATGTAGGGTTATGTAGCTACGACTGTCTCCTCTCTCCACAGATCATCCCTGGATAACATGTAGATATATGTAGGGTTATGTAGCTACGACTCTCTCCTCTCTCCACAGACCATCGCTGGATAACATGTAGATATATGTAGGGTTATGTAGCTACGACTGTCTCCTCTCTCCACAGACCATCGCTGGATAACGTGTAGATATATGTAGGGTTATGTAGCTACGACTGTCTCCTCTCTCCACAGATCATCGCTGGATAACGTGTAGATATATGTAGGGTTATGTAGCTACGACTGTCTCCTCTCTCCACAGACCATCCCTGGATAACGTGTAGATATATGTAGGGTTACGTAGCTACGACTGTCTCCTCTCTCCACAGATCATCGCTGGATAACGTGTAGATATATGTAGGGTTATGTAGCTACGACTGTCTCCTCTCTCCACAGATCATCGCTGGATAACGTGTAGATATATGTAGGGTTATGTAGCTACGACTGTCTCCTCTCTCCACAGACCATCGCTGGATAACGTGTAGATATATGTAGGGTTATGTAGCTACGACTGTCTCCTCTCTCCACAGACCATCGCTGGATAACATGTAGATATATGTAGGGTTATGTAGCTACGACTCTCTCCTCTCTCCACAGATCATCGCTGGATAACGTGTAGATATATGTAGGGTTATGTAGCTACTACTGTCTCCTCTCTCCACAGATGATCGCTGGATAACGTGTAGATATATGTAGGGTTATGTAGCTACGACTGTCTCCTCTCTCCACAGATCATCGCTGGATAACATGTAGATATATGTAGGGTTATGTAGCTACGACTGTCTCCTCTCTCCACAGATCATCGCTGGATAACGTGTAGATATATGTAGGGTTATGTAGCTACGACTGTCTCCTCTCTCCACAGATCATCGCTGGAAAACATGTAGATATATGTAGGGTTATGTAGCTACGACTGTCTCCTCTCTCCACAGACCATCGCTGGATAACATGTAGATATATGTAGGGTTATGTAGCTACGACTCTCTCCTCTCTCCACAGATCATCGCTGGATAACGTGTAGATATATGTAGGGTTATGTAGCTACGACTGTCTCCTCTCTCCACAGACCATCGCTGGATAACGTGTAGATATATGTAGGGTTATGTAGCTACGACTGTCTCCTCTCTCCACAGACCATCGCTGGATAACGTGTAGATATATGTAGGGTTATGTAGCTACGACTGTCTCTTCTCTCCACAGATCATCGCTGGAAAACATGTAGATATATGTAGGGTTATGTAGCTACAACTGTCTCCTCTCTCCACAGACCATCGCTGGATAACGTGTAGATATATGTAGGGTTATGTAGCTACGACTGTCTCCTCTCTCCACAGACCATCGCTGGATAACGTGTAGATATATGTAGGGTTATGTAGCTACGACTGTCTCCTCTCTCCACAGACCATCGCTGGATAACGTGTAGATATATGTAGGGTTATGTAGCTACGACTGTCTCCTCTCTCCACAGACCATCGCTGGATAACGTGTAGATATATGTAGGGTTATGTAGCTACGACTGTCTCCTCTCTCCACAGACCATCGCTGGATAACGTGTAGATATATGTAGGGTTATGTAGCTACGACTCTCTCCTCTCTCCACAGATCATCGCTGGATAACGTGTAGATATATGTAGGGTTATGTAGCTACGACTGTCTCCTCTCTCCACAGATGATCGCTGGATAACGTGTAGATATATGTAGGGTTATGTAGCTACGACTGTCTCCTCTCTCCACAGATAATCGCTGGATAACATGTAGATATATGTAGGGTTATGTAGCTACGACTGTCTCCTCTCTCCACAGATCATCGCTGGAAAACATGTAGATATATGTAGGGTTATGTAGCTACGACTGTCTCCTCTCTCCACAGAACATCGCTGGATAACGTGTAGATATATGTAGGGTTATGTAGCTACGACTGTCTCCTCTCTCCACAGACCATCGCTGGATAACGTGTAGATATATGTAGGGTTACGTAGCTACGACTGTCTCCTCTCTCCACAGATCATCGCTGGATAACGTGTAGATATATGTAGGGTTATGTAGCTACGACTGTCTCCTCTCTCCACAGATCATCGCTGGATAACGTGTAGATATATGTAGGGTTATGTAGCTACGACTGTCTCCTCTCTCCACAGACCATCGCTGGATAACGTGTAGATATATGTAGGGTTATGTAGCTACTACTGTCTCCTCTCTCCACAGATCATCCCTGGATAACGTGTAGATATATGTAGGGTTATGTAGCTACGACTGTCTCCTCTCTCCACAGACCATCGCTGGATAACGTGTAGATATATGTAGGGTTATGTAGCTACGACTGTCTCCTCTCTCCACAGATCATCGCTGGATAACATGTAGATATATGTAGGGTTATGTAGCTACGACTGTCTCCTCTCTCCACAGATCATCGCTGGAAAACGTGTAGATATATGTAGGGTTATGTAGCTACGACTGTCTCCTCTCTCCACAGAACATCGCTGGATAACGTGTAGATATATGTAGGGTTATGTAGCTACGACTGTCTCCTCTCTCCACAGACCATCGCTGGATAACGTGTAGATATATGTAGGGTTATGTAGCTACGACTGTCTCCTCTCTCCACAGATCATCGCTGGATAACGTGTAGATATATGTAGGGTTATGTAGCTACGACTGTCTCCTCTCTCCACAGAACATCGCTGGATAACGTGTAGATATATGTAGGGTTATGTAGCTACGACTGTCTCCACTCTCCACAGACCATCGCTGGATAACATGTAGATATATGTAGGGTTATGTAGCTACGACTGTCTCCTCTCTCCACAGACCATCGCTGGATAACGTGTAGATATATGCAGGGTTATGTAGCTACGACTGTCTCTTCTCTCCACAGATCATCGCTGGATAACGTGTAGATATATGTAGGGTTATGTAGCTACGACTGTCTCCTCTCTCCACAGATCATCGCTGGATAACATGTAGATATATGTAGGGTTATGTAGCTACGACTGTCTCCTCTCTCCACAGATCATCGCTGGATAACGTGTAGATATATGTAGGGTTATGTAGCTACGACTGTCTCCTCTCTCCACAGATCATCGCTGGATAACGTGTAGATATATGTAGGGTTATGTAGCTACGACTGTCTCCTCTCTCCACAGAACATCGCTGGATAACGTGTAGATATATGTAGGGTTATGTAGCTACGACTGTCTCCACTCTCCACAGACCATCGCTGGATAACATGTAGATATATGTAGGGTTATGTAGCTACGACTGTCTCCTCTCTCCACAGACCATCGCTGGATAACGTGTAGATATATGCAGGGTTATGTAGCTACGACTGTCTCTTCTCTCCACAGATCATCGCTGGATAACGTGTAGATATATGTAGGGTTATGTAGCTACGACTGTCTCCTCTCTCCACAGATCATCGCTGGATAACATGTAGATATATGTAGGGTTATGTAGCTACGACTGTCTCCTCTCTCCACAGATCATCGCTGGATAACGTGTAGATATATGTAGGGTTATGTAGCTACGACTGTCTCCTCTCTCCACAGATCATCCCTGGATAACGTGTAGATATATGTAGGGTTATGTAGCTACGACTGTCTCCTCTCTCCACAGACCATCGCTGGATAACATGTAGATATATGTAGGGTTATGTAGCTACGACTGTCTCCTCTCTCCACAGATCATCGCTGGATAACGTGTAGATATATGTAGGGTTATGTAGCTACGACGGTCTCCTCTCTCCACAGAACATCGCTGGATAACGTGTAGATATATGTAGGGTTATGTAGCTACGACTGTCTCCTCTCTCCACAGATCATCGCTGGATAACGTGTAGATATATGTAGGGTTATGTAGCTACGACTGTCTCCTCTCTCCACAGATCATCGCTGGATAACGTGTAGATATATGTAGGGTTATGTAGCTACGACTGTCTCCTCTCTCCACAGACCATCGCTGGATAACGTGTAGATATATGTAGGGTTATGTAGCTACGCCTGTCTCCTCTCTCCACAGATCATCGCTGGATAACGTGTAGATATATGTAGGGTTATGTAGCTACGACTGTCTCCTCTCTCCACAGATCATCGCTGGATAACGTGTAGATATATGTAGGGTTATGTAGCTACGACTGTCTCCTCTCTCCACAGATCATCGCTGGATAACATGTAGATATATGTAGGGTTATGTAGCTACGACTGTCTCCTCTCTCCACAGATCATCGCTGGATAACGTGTAGATATATGTAGGGTTATGTAGCTACGACTGTCTCCTCTCTCCACAGATCATCCCTGGATAACGTGTAGATATATGTAGGGTTATGTAGCTACGACGGTCTCCTCTCTCCACAGAACATCGCTGGATAACATGTAGATATATGTAGGGTTATGTAGCTACGACTGTCTCCTCTCTCCACAGATCATCGCTGGATAACATGTAGATATATGTAGGGTTATGTAGCTACGACTGTCTCCTCTCTCCACAGATCATCCCTGGATAACGTGTAGATATATGTAGGGTTATGTAGCTACGACGGTCTTCTCTCTCCACAGATCATCCCTGGATAACGTGTAGATATATGTAGGGTTATGTAGCTACGACTGTCTCCTCTCTCCACAGATCATCCCTGGATAACGTGTAGATATATGTAGGGTTATGTAGCTACGACTGTCTCCTCTCTCCACAGACCATCGCTGGATAACATGTAGATATATGTAGGGTTATGTATCTGCGACTGTCTCCTCTCTCCACAGAACATCGCTGGATAACGTGTAGATATATGTAGGGTTATGTAGCTACGACTGCCTCCTCTCTCCACAGAACATCGCTGGATAACGTGTAGATATATGTAGGGTTATGTATCTGCGACTGTCTCCTCTCTCCACAGACCATCGCTGGATAACGTGTAGATATATGTAGGGTTATGTATCTGCGACTGTCTCCTCTCTCCACAGAACATCGCTGGATAACGTGTAGATATATGTAGGGTTATGTAGCTACGACTGCCTCCTCTCTCCACAGATCATCGCTGGATAACGTGTAGATATATGTAGGGTTATGTAGCTACGACTGTCTCCTCTCTCCACAGATCATCGCTGGATAACGTGTAGATATATGTAGGGTTATGTAGCTACGACTGTCTCCTCTCTCCACAGATCATCGCTGGATAACATGTAGATATATGTAGGGTTATGTAGCTACGACTGTCTCCTCTCTCCACAGATCATCGCTGGATAACATGTAGATATATGTAGGGTTATGTAGCTACGACTCTCTCCTCTCTCCACAGATCATCGCTGGATAACGTGTAGATATATGTAGGGTTATGTAGCTACGACTGTCTCCTCTCTCCACAGACCATCGCTGGATAACGTGTAGATATATGTAGGGTTATGTAGCTACGACTGTCTCCTCTCTCCACAGAACATCGCTGGATAACGTGTAGATATATGTAGGGTTATGTAGCTACGACTGTCTCCTCTCTCCACAGATCATCCCTGGATAACGTGTAGATATATGTAGGGTTATGTAGCTACGACTGTCTCCTCTCTCCACAGAACATCGCTGGATAACGTGTAGATATATGTAGGGTTATGTAGCTACGACTGTCTCCTCTCCACAGATCATCGCTGGATAACGTGTAGATATATGTAGGGTTATGTAGCTACGACTGTCTCCTCTCTCCACAGATCATCGCTGGATAACGTGTAGATATATGTAGGGTTATGTAGCTACGACTGTCTCCTCTCTCCACAGACCATCGCTGGATAACGTGTAGATATATGTAGGGTTATGTAGCTACGACTGTCTCCTCTCTCCACAGATCATCGCTGGATAACGTGTAGATATATGTAGGGTTATGTAGCTACGACTGTCTCCTCTCTCCACAGACCATCGCTGGATAACGTGTAGATATATGTAGGGTTATGTAGCTACGACTGTCTCCTCTCTCCACAGACCATCGCTGGATAACGTGTAGATATATGTAGGGTTATGTAGCTACGACTGTCTCCTCTCTCCACAGAACATCGCTGGATAACATGTAGATATATGTAGGGTTATGTAGCTACGACTGTCTCCTCTCTCCACAGACCATCGCTGGATAACATGTAGATATATGCAGGGTTATGTAGCTACGACTGTCTCCTCTCTCCACAGATCATCGCTGGATAACGTGTAGATATATGTAGGGTTATGTAGCTACGACTGTCTCCTCTCTCCACAGATCATCGCTGGATAACGTGTAGATATATGTAGGGTTATGTAGCTACGACTGTCTCCTCTCTCCACAGATCATCCCTGGATAACGTGTAGATATATGTAGGGTTATGTAGATACGACTGTCTCCTCTCTCCACAGATCATCGCTGGATAACGTGTAGATATATGTAGGGTTATGTAGCTACGACTGTCTCCTCTCTCCACAGAACATCGCTGGATAACGTGTAGATATATGTAGGGTTATGTAGCTACGACTGTCTTCTCTCTCCACAGATCATCGCTGGATAACGTGTAGATATATGTAGGGTTATGTAGCTACGACTGTCTCCTCTCTCCACAGATCATCGCTGGATAACGTGTAGATATATGTAGGGTTATGTAGCTACGACTGTCTCCTCTCTCCACAGACCATCGCTGGATAGCGTGTAGATATATGTAGGGTTATGTAGCTACGCCTGTCTCCTCTCTCCACAGATCATCGCTGGATAACGTGTAGATATATGTAGGGTTATGTAGCTACGACTGTCTCCTCTCTCCACAGATCATCGCTGGATAACGTGTAGATATATGTAGGGTTATGTAGCTACGACTGTCTCCTCTCTCCACAGACCATCGCTGGATAACGTGTAGATATATGTAGGGTTATGTAGCTACGACTGTCTCCTCTCTCCACAGACCATCGCTGGATAACGTGTAGATATATGTAGGGTTATGTAGCTACGACTGTCTCCTCTCTCCACAGAACATCGCTGGATAACGTGTAGATATATGTAGGGTTATGTAGCTACGACTGTCTCCTCTCTCCACAGATCATCGCTGGATAACGTGTAGATATATGTAGGGTTATGTAGCTACGCCTGTCTCCTCTCTCCACAGATCATCGCTGGATAACGTGTAGATATATGTAGGGTTATGTAGCTACGACTGTCTCCTCTCTCCACAGAACATCGCTGGATAACGTGTAGATATATGTAGGGTTATGTAGCTACGACTGTCTCCTCTCTCCACAGACCATCGCTGGATAACGTGTAGATATATGTAGGGTTATGTAGATACGACTGTCTCCTCTCTCCACAGATCATCGCTGGATAACGTGTAGATATATGTAGGGTTATGTAGATACGACTGTCTCCTCTCTCCACAGAACATCGCTGGATAACGTGTAGATATATGTAGGGTTATGTAGCTACGACTGTCTCCTCTCTCCACAGATCATCGCTGGATAACGTGTAGATATATGTAGGGTTATGTAGATACGACTGTCTCCTCTCTCCACAGATCATAGCTGGATAACGTGTAGATATATGTAGGGTTATGTAGCTACGACTGTCTCCTCTCTCCACAGATCATCGCTGGATAACGTGTAGATATATGTAGGGTTATGTAGCTACGACTGTCTCCTCTCTCCACAGACCATCGCTGGATAACGTGTAGATATATGTAGGGTTATGTAGCTACGACTGTCTCCTCTCTCCACAGAAC
Organism: Rhinoderma darwinii; assembly: GCF_050947455.1. Lineage (NCBI taxonomy): Eukaryota > Metazoa > Chordata > Amphibia > Anura > Rhinodermatidae > Rhinoderma > Rhinoderma darwinii. The sequence goes on along the minus strand of NC_134693.1, from coordinate 570,731 downwards.
ATCGCTGGATAACGTGTAGATATATGTAGGGTTATGTAGCTACGACTGTCTCCTCTCTCCACAGACCATCGCTGGATAACGTGTAGATATAAGTAGGGTTATGTAGATACGACTGTCTCCTCTCTCCACAGATCATCGCTGGATAACTTGTAGATATATGTAGGGTTATGTAGCTACGACTGTCTCCTCTCTCCACAGACCATCGCTGGATAACATGTAGATATATGTAGGGTTATGTAGCTACGACTGTCTCCTCTCTCCACAGACCATCGCTGGATAACGTGTAGATATATGTAGGGTTATGTAGCTACGCCTGTCTCCTCTCTCCACAGATCATCGCTGGATAACGTGTAGATATATGTAGGGTTATGTAGCTACGACTGTCTCCTCTCTCCACAGAACATCGCTGGATAACATGTAGATATATGTAGGGTTATGTAGCTACGACTGTCTCCTCTCTCCACAGACCATCGCTGGATAACGTGTAGATATATGTAGGGTTATGTAGCTACGACTGTCTCCTCTCTCCACAGAACATCGCTGGATAATGTGTAGATATATGTAGGGTTATGTAGCTACGACTGTCTCCTCTCTCCACAGATCATCGCTGGATAACGTGTAGATATATGTAGGGTTATGTAGCTACGACTGTCTCCTCTCTCCACAGACCATCGCTGGATAACGTGTAGATATATGTAGGGTTATGTAGCTACGACTGTCTCCTCTCTCCACAGACCATCGCTGGATAACGTGTAGATATAAGTAGGGTTATGTAGATACGACTGTCTCCTCTCTCCACAGATCATCGCTGGATAACTTGTAGATATATGTAGGGTTATGTAGCTACGACTGTCTCCTCTCTCCACAGATCATCGCTGGATAACGTGTAGATATATGTAGGGTTATGTAGCTACGACTGTCTCCTCTCTCCACAGATCATCGCTGGATAACTTGTAGATATATGTAGGGTTATGTAGCTACGACTGTCTCCTCTCTCCACAGATCATCGCTGGATAACGTGTAGATATATGTAGGGTTATGTAGCTACGACTGTCTCCTCTCTCCACAGACCATCGCTGGATAACATGTAGATATATGTAGGGTTATGTAGCTACGACTGTCTCCTCTCTCCACAGATCATCGCTGGATAACGTGTAGATATATGTAGGGTTATCTAGCTACGACTGTCTCCTCTCTCCACAGACCATCGCTGGATAACGTGTAGATATATGTAGGGTTATGTAGCTACGACTGTCTCCTCTCTCCACAGATCATCGCTGGATAACGTGTAGATATATGTAGGGTTATGTAGCTACGACTGTCTCCTCTCTCCACAGACCATCGCTGGATAACGTGTAGATATATGTAGGGTTATGTAGCTACGACTGTCTCCTCTCTCCACAGACCATCGCTGGATAACGTGTAGATATAAGTAGGGTTATGTAGATACGACTGTCTCCTCTCTCCACAGATCATCGCTGGATAACTTGTAGATATATGTAGGGTTATGTAGCTACGACTGTCTCCTCTCTCCACAGATCATCGCTGGATAACGTGTAGATATATGTAGGGTTATGTAGCTACGACTGTCTCCTCTCTCCACAGATCATCGCTGGATAACTTGTAGATATATGTAGGGTTATGTAGCTACGACTGTCTCCTCTCTCCACAGATCATCGCTGGATAACGTGTAGATATATGTAGGGTTATGTAGCTACGACTGTCTCCTCTCTCCACAGACCATCGCTGGATAACATGTAGATATATGTAGGGTTATGTAGCTACGACTGTCTCCTCTCTCCACAGACCATCGCTGGATAACGTGTAGATATATGTAGGGTTATGTAGCTACGACTGTCTCCTCTCTCCACAGATCATCGCTGGATAACGTGTAGATATATGTAGGGTTATGTAGCTACGACTGTCTCCTCTCTCCACAGATCATCGCTGGATAACGTGTAGATATCTGTAGGGTTATGTAGCTACGACTGTCTCCTCTCTCCACAGATCATCGCTGGATAACGTGTAGATATATGTAGGGTTATCTAGCTACGACTGTCTCCTCTCTCCACAGAACATCGCTGGATAACATGTAGATATATGTAGGGTTATGTAGCTACGACTGTCTCCTCTCTCCACAGATACTCGCTGGATAACGTGTAGATATATGTAGGGTTATGTAGCTACGACTGTCTCCTCTGTCCACAGACCATCGCTGGATAACGTGTAGATATATGTAGGGTTATGTAGCTACGACTGTCTCCTCTCTCCACAGACCATCGCTGGATAACGTGTAGATATATGTAGGGTTATGTAGCTACGACTGTCTCCTCTCTCCACAGACCATCGCTGTATAACATGTAGATATATGTAGGGTTATGTAGCTACGACTGTCTCCTCTCTCCACAGATCATCGCTGGATAACGTGTAGATATATGTAGGGTTATGTAGCTACGACTGTCTCCTCTCTCCACAGACCATCGCTGGATAACGTGTAGATATATGTAGGGTTATGTAGCTACGACTGTCTCCTCTCTCCACAGAACATCGCTGGATAACGTGTAGATATATGTAGGGTTATGTAGCTACGACTGTCTCCTCTCTCCACAGAACATCGCTGGATAATGTGTAGATATATGTAGGGTTATGTAGCTACGACTGTCTCCTCTCTCCACAGATCATCGCTGGATAACGTGTAGATATATGTAGGGTTATGTAGCTACGACTGTCTCTTCTCTCCACAGACCATCGCTGGATAACGTGTAGATATATGTAAGGTTATGTAGCTACGACTGTCTCCTCTCTCCACAGATCATCGCTGGATAACGTGTAGATATATGTAGGGTTATGTAGCTACGACTGTCTCCTCTCTCCACAGATCATCGCTGGATAACGTGTAGATATATGTAGGGTTATGTAGCTACGACTGTCTCCTCTCTCCACAGACCATCACTGGATAACGTGTAGATATATGTAGGGTTATGTAGCTACGACTGTCTCCTCTCTCCACAGAACATCGCTGGATAACGTGTAGATATATGTAGGGTTATGTAGCTACGACTGTCTCCTCTCTCCACAGATCATCGCTGGATAACGTGTAGATATATGTAGGGTTATGTAGCTACGACTGTCTCCTCTCTCCACAGAACATCGCTGGATAACGTGTAGATATATGTAGGGTTATGTAGCTACGACTGTCTCCTCTCTCCACAGAACATCGCTGGATAACGTGTAGATATATGTAGGGTTATGTAGCTACGACTGTCTCCTCTCTCCACAGATCATCCCTGGATAACGTGTAGATATATGTAGGGTTATGTAGCTACGACTGTCTCCTCTCTCCACAGACCATCGCTGGATAACGTGTGGATATATGTAGGGTTATGTAGCTACGACTGTCTCCTCTCTCCACAGATCATCGCTGGATAACGTGTAGATATATGTAGGGTTATGTAGCTACGACTGTCTCCTCTCTCCACAGATCATCCCTGGATAACGTGTAGATATATGTAGGGTTATGTAGCTACGACTGTCTCCTCTCTCCACAGACCATCGCTGGATAACGTGTGGATATATGTAGGGTTATGTAGCTACGACTGTCTCCTCTCTCCACAGATCATCGCTGGATAACGTGTAGATATATGTAGGGTTATGTAGCTACGACTGTCTCCTCTCTCCACAGATCATCGCTGGATAACGTGTAGATATAAGTAGGGTTATGTAGCTACGACTGTCTCCTCTCTCCACAGATCATCCCTGGATAACGTGTAGATATATGTAGGGTTATGTAGCTACGACTGTCTCCTCTCTCCACAGATCATCCCTGGATAACGTGTAGATATATGTAGGGTTATGTAGCTACGACTGTCTCCTCTCTCCACAGATCATCGCTGGATAACGTGTAGATATATGTAGGGTTATGTAGCTACGACTGTCTCCTCTCTCCACAGATCATCGCTGGATAACGTGTAGATATATGTAGGGTTATGTAGCTACGACTGTCTCCTCTCTCCACAGATCATCGCTGGATAACGTGTAGATATATGTAGGGTTATGTAGCTACGACTGTCTCCTCTCTCCACAGATCATCGCTGGATAACGTGTAGATATATGTAGGGTTATGTAGCTACGACTGTCTCCTCTCTCCACAGATCATCCCTGGATAACGTGTAGATATATGTAGGGTTATGTAGCTACGACTGTCTCCTCTCTCCACAGAACATCGCTGGATAACGTGTAGATATATGTAGGGTTATGTAGCTACGACTGTCTCCTCTCTCCACAGATCATCGCTGGATAACGTGTAGATATATGTAGGGTTATGTAGCTACGACTGTCTCCTCTCTCTACAGATCATCGCTGGATAACGTGTAGATATATGTAGGGTTATGTAGCTACGACTGTCTCCTCTCTCCACAGAACATCGCTGGATAATGTGTAGATATATGTAGGGTTATGTAACTACGACTGTCTCCTCTCTCCACAGACCATCCCTGGATAACGTGTAGATATATGTAGGGTTATGTAGCTACGACTGTCTCCTCTCTCCACAGACCATCGCTGGATAACGTGTAGATATATGTAGGGTTATGTAGCTACGACTGTCTCCTCTCTCCACAGATCATCGCTGGATAACGTGTAGATATATGTAGGGTTATGTAGCTACGACTGTCTCCTCTCTCCACAGACCATCGCTGGATAACGTGTAGATATATGTAGGGTTATGTAGCTACGACTGTCTCCTCTCTCCACAGATCATCGCTGGATAACGTGTAGATATATGTAGGGTTATGTAGCTACGACTGTCTCCTCTCTCCACAGAACATCGCTGGATAACGTGTAGATATATGTAGGGTTATGTAGCTACGACTGTCTCCTCTCTCCACAGATCATCGCTGGATAACATGTAGATATATGTAGGGTTATGTAGCTACGACTGTCTCCTCTCTCCACAGATCATCGCTGGATAACGTGTAGATATATGTAGGGTTATGTAGCTACGACTGTCTCCTCTCTCCACAGAACATCGCTGGATAACGTGTAGATATATGTAGGGTTATGTAGCTACGACTGTCTCCTCTCTCCACAGATCATCGCTGGATAACATGTAGATATATGTAGGGTTATGTAGCTACGACTGTCTCCTCTCTCCACAGACCATCGCTGGATAACATGTAGATATATGTAGGGTTATGTAGCTACGACTGTCTCCTCTCTCCACAGATCATCGCTGGATAACATGTAGATATATGTAGGGTTATGTAGCTACGACTGTCTCCTCTCTCCACAGAACATCGCTGGATAACGTGTAGATATATGTAGGGTTATGTAGCTACGACTGTCTCCTCTCTCCACAGATCATCACTGGATAACGTGTAGATATATGTAGGGTTATGTAGCTACGACTGTCTCCTCTCTCCACAGACCATCGCTGGATAACATGTAGATATATGTAGGGTTATGTAGCTACGACTGTCTCCTCTCTCCACAGATCATCGCTGGATAACGTGTAGATATATGTAGGGTTATGTAGCTACGACGGTCTCCTCTCTCCACAGAACATCGCTGGATAACGTGTAGATATATGTAGGGTTATGTAGCTACGACTGTCTCCTCTCTCCACAGATCATCGCTGGATAACGTGTAGATATATGTAGGGTTATGTAGCTACGACTGTCTCCTCTCTCCACAGATCATCGCTGGATAACGTGTAGATATATGTAGGGTTATGTAGCTACGACTGTCTCCTCTCTCCACAGACCATCGCTGGATAACGTGTAGATATATGTAGGGTTATGTAGCTACGACTGTCTCCTCTCTCCACAGAACATCGCTGGATAACGTGTAGATATATGTAGGGTTATGTAGCTACGACTGTCTCCTCTCTCCACAGATCATCACTGGATAACGTGTAGATATATGTAGGGTTATGTAGCTACGACTGTCTCCTCTCTCCACAGAACATCGCTGGATAATGTGTAGATATATGTAGGGTTATGTAGCTACGACTGTCTCCTCTCTCCACAGATCATCGCTGGATAACGTGTAGATATATGTAGGGTTATGTAGCTACGACTGTCTCCTCTCTCCACAGATCATCGCTGGATAACATGTAGATATATGTAGGGTTATGTAGCTACGACTGTCTCCTCTCTCCACAGAACATTGCTGGATAACGTGTAGATATATGTAGGGTTATGTAGCTACGACTGTCTCCTCTCTCCACAGACCATCGCTGGATAACGTGTAGATATATGTAGGGTTATGTAGCTACGACTGTCTCCTCTCTCCACAGAACATCCCTGGATAACGTGTAGATATATGTAGGGTTATGTAGCTACGACTGTCTCCTCTCTCCACAGACCATCGCTGGATAACGTGTAGATATATGTAGGGTTATGTAGCTACGACTGTCTCCTCTCTCCACAGACCATCGCTGGATAACGTGTAGATATATGTAGGGTTATGTAGCTACGACTGTCTCCTCTCTCCACAGATCATCGCTGGATAACGTGTAGATATATGTAGGGTTATGTAGCTACGACTGTCTCTTCTCTCCACAGACCATCGCTGGATAACGTGTAGATATATGTAAGGTTATGTAGCTACGACTGTCTCCTCTCTCCACAGAACATCGCTGGATAACGTGTAGATATATGTAGGGTTATGTAGCTACGACTGTCTCCTCTCTCCACAGACCATCGCTGGATAACGTGTAGATATATGTAGGGTTATGTAGCTACGACTGTCTCCTCTCTCCACAGATCATCGCTGGATAACGTGTAGATATATGTAGGGTTATGTAGCTACGACTCTCTCCTCTCTCCACAGATCATCGCTGGATAACGTGTAGATATATGTAGGGTTATGTAGCTACGACTGTCTCCTCTCTCCACAGATCATCCCTGGATAACGTGTAGATATATGTAGGGTTATGTAGCTACGACTGTCTTCTCTCTCCACAGATCATCGCTGGATAACGTGTAGATATATGTAGGGTTATGTAGCTACGACTGTCTTCTCTCTCCACAGATCATCGCTGGATAACGTGTAGATATATGTAGGGTTATGTAGCTACGACTGTCTCCTCTCTCCACAGATCATCGCTGGATAACGTGTAGATATATGTAGGGTTATGTAGCTACGACTGTCTCCTCTCTCCACAGATCATCGCTGGATAACGTGTAGATATATGTAGGGTTATGTAGCTACGACTGTCTCCTCTCTCCACAGACCATCGCTGGATAACGTGTAGATATATGTAGGGTTATGTAGCTACGACTGTCTCCTCTCTCCACAGATCATCGCTGGATAACGTGTAGATATATGTAGGGTTATGTAGCTACGACTGTCTCCTCTCTCCACAGATCATCGCTGGAAAACATGTAGATATATGTAGGGTTATGTAGCTACGACTGTCTCCTCTCTCCACAGAACATCGCTGGATAACGTGTAGATATATGTAGGGTTATGTAGCTACGACTGTCTCCTCTCTCCACAGATCATCGCTGGATAACGTGTAGATATATGTAGGGTTATGTAGCTACGACTGTCTCCTCTCTCCACAGAACATCGCTGGATAACATGTAGATATATGTAGGGTTATGTAGCTACGACTGTCTCCTCTCTCCACAGATCATCGCTGGATAACGTGTAGATATATGTAGGGTTATGTAGCTACGACTGTCTCCTCTCTCCACAGACCATCGCTGGATAACGTGTAGATATATGTAGGGTTATGTAGCTACGACTGTCTCCTCTCTCCACAGAACATCGCTGGATAACATGTAGATATATGTAGGGTTATGTAGCTACGACTGTCTCCTCTCTCCACAGATCATCGCTGGATAACATGTAGATATATGTAGGGTTATGTAGCTACGACTGTCTCCTCTCTCCACAGAACATCGCTGGATAACATGTAGATATATGTAGGGTTATGTAGCTACGACTGTCTCCTCTCTCCACAGAACATCGCTGGATAACATGTAGATATATGTAGGGTTATGTAGCTACGACTGTCTCCTCTCTCCACAGATCATCCCTGGATAACATGTAGATATATGTAGGGTTATGTAGCTACGACTGTCTCCTCTCTCCACAGATCATCGCTGGATAACGTGTAGATATATGTAGGGTTATGTAGCTATGACTGTCTCCTCTCTCCACAGACCATCGCTGGATAACGTGTAGATATATGTAGGGTTATGTAGCTACGACTGTCTCCTCTCTCCACAGATCATCGCTGGATAACGTGTAGATATATGTAGGGTTATGTAGCTACGACTGTCTCCTCTCTCCACAGATCATCGCTGGATAACGTGTAGATATATGTAGGGTTATGTAGCTACGACTGTCTCCTCTCTCCACAGATCATCGCTGGATAACGTGTAGATATATGTAGGGTTATGTAGCTACGACTCTCTCCTCTCTCCACAGACCATCGCTGGATAACGTGTAGATATATGTAGGGTTATGTAGCTACGACTGTCTCCTCTCTCCACAGATCATCGCTGGATAACGTGTAGATATATGTAGGGTTATGTAGCTACGACTGACTGTCTCCTCTCTCCACAGATCATCCCTGGATAACGTGTAGATATATGTAGGGTTATGTAGCTACGACTGTCTCCTCTCTCCACAGAACATCGCTGGATAACGTGTAGATATATGTAGGGTTATGTAGCTACGACTGTCTCCTCTCTCCACAGATCATCGCTGGATAACGTGTAGATATATGTAGGGTTATGTAGCTACGACTGTCTCCTCTCTCCACAGACCATCGCTGGATAACGTGTAGATATATGTAGAGTTATGTAGCTACGACTGTCTCCTCTCTCCACAGAACATCGCTGGATAACATGTAGATATATGTAGGGTTATGTAGCTACGACTGTCTCCTCTCTCCACAGACCATCGCTGGATAACGTGTGGATATATGTAGGGTTACGTAGCTACGACTGTCTCCTCTCTCCACAGATCATCGCTGGATAACATGTAGATATATGTAGGGTTATGTAGCTACGACTGTCTCCTCTCTCCACAGATCATCGCTGGATAACATGTAGATATATGTAGGGTTATGTAGCTACGACTGTCTCCTCTCTCCACAGAACATCGCTGGATAACGTGTAGATATATGTAGGGTTATGTAGATACGACTGTCTCCTCTCTCCACAGAACATCGCTGGATAACGTGTAGATATATGTAGGGTTATGTAGCTACGACTGTCTCCTCTCTCCACAGACCATCGCTGGATAACGTGTAGATATATGTAGGGTTATGTAGCTACGACTGTCTCCTCTCTCCACAGACCATCGCTGGATAACGTGTAGATATATGTAGGGTTATGTAGCTACGACTGTCTCCTCTCTCCACAGATCATCGCTGGATAACGTGTAGATATATGTAGGGTTATGTAGCTACGACTGTCTCCTCTCTCCACAGACCATCGCTGGATAACGTGTAGATATATGTAGGGTTATGTAGCTACGACTGTCTCCTCTCTCCACAGACCATCGCTGGATAACGTGTAGATATATGTAGGGTTATGTAGCTACGACTGTCTCCTCTCTCTACAGATCATCGCTGGATAACGTGTAGATATATGTAGGGTTATGTAGCTACGACTGTCTCCTCTCTCCACAGATCATCGCTGGATAACGTGTAGATATATGTAGGGTTATGTAGCTACGCCTGTCTCCTCTCTCCACAGATCATCGCTGGATAACGTGTAGATATATGTAGGGTTATGTAGCTACGACTGTCTCCTCTCTCCACAGATCATCGCTGGATAACGTGTAGATATATGTAGGGTTATGTAGCTACGACTGTCTCCTCTCTCCACAGATCATCGCTGGATAACGTGTAGATATATGTAGGGTTATGTAGCTACGACTGTCTCCTCTCTCCACAGATCATCGCTGGATAACGTGTAGATATATGTAGGGTTATGTAGCTACGACTGTCTCCTCTCTCCACAGATCATCGCTGGATAACGTGTAGATATATGTAGGGTTATGTAGCTACGACTGTCTCCTCTCTCCACAGATCATCGCTGGATAACGTGTAGATATATGTAGGGTTATGTAGCTACGACTGTCTCCTCTCTCCACAGAACATCGCTGGATAACGTGTAGATATATGTAGGGTTATGTAGCTACGACTGTCTCCTCTCTCCACAGATCATCGCTGGATAACGTGTAGATATATGTAGGGTTATGTAGCTACGACTGTCTCCTCTCTACACAGATCATTGCTGGATAACGTGTAGATATATGTAGGGTTATGTAGCTACGACTGTCTCCTCTCTCCACAGATCATCGCTGGATAACATGTAGATATATGTAGGGTTATGTAGCTACGACTGTCTCCTCTCTCCACAGAACATCGCTGGATAACGTGTAGATATATGTAGGGTTATGTAGCTACGACTGTCTCCTCTCTCCACAGAACATCGCTGGATAACGTGTAGATATATGTAGGGTTATGTATCTGCGACTGTCTCCTCTCTCCACAGATCATCGCTGGATAACGTGTAGATATATGTAGGGTTATGTAGATACGACTGTCTCCTCTCTCCACAGATCATCGCTGGATAACGTGTAGATATATGTAGGGTTATGTAGCTACGACTGTCTCCTCTCTCCACAGATCATCGCTGGAAAACATGTAGATATATGTAGGGTTATGTAGATACGACTGTCTCCTCTCTCCACAGACCATCGCTGGATAACGTGTAGATATATGTAGGGTTATGTAGCTACGACTGTCTCCTCTCTCCACAGATCATCGCTGGAAAACATGTAGATATATGTAGGGTTATGTAGCTACGACTGTCTCCTCTCTCCACAGACCATCGCTGGATAACGTGTAGATATATGTAGGGTTATGTAGCTACGACTGTCTCCTCTCTCCACAGATCATCGCTGGATAACGTGTAGATATATGTAGGGTTATGTAGCTACGACTGTCTCCTCTCTCCACAGATCATCCCTGGATAACGTGTAGATATATGTAGGGTTATGTAGCTATGACTGTCTCCTCTCTCCACAGATCATCGCTGGATAACGTGTAGATATATGTAGGGTTATGTAGCTACGACTGTCTCCTCTCTCCACAGATCATCCCTGGATAACGTGTAGATATATGTAGGGTTATGTAGCTATGACTGTCTCCTCTCTCCACAGATCATCGCTGGATAACGTGTAGATATATGTAGGGTTATGTAGCTACTACTGTCTCCTCTCTCCACAGACCATCGCTGGATAACATGTAGATATATGTAGGGTTATGTAGCTACGACTGTCTCCTCTCTCCACAGATCATCGCTGGATAACGTGTAGATATATGTAGGGTTATGTAGCTACGACTGTCTCCTCCCTCCACAGACCATCGCTGGATAACATGTAGATATATGTAGGGTTATGTAGCTACGACTGTCTCCTCTCTCCACAGACCATCGCTGGATAACATGTAGATATATGTAGGGTTATGTATCTGCGACTGTCTCCTCTCTCCACAGATCATCGCTGGATAACGTGTAGATATATGTAGGGTTATGTAGCTACGACTGTCTCCTCTGTCCACAGACCATCGCTGGATAACGTGTAGATATATGTAGGGTTATGTAGCTACGACTGTCTCCTCTGTCCACAGACCATCGCTGGATAACATGTAGATATATGTAGGGTTATGTAGCTACGACTGTCTCCTCTCTCCACAGAACATCGCTGGATAACGTGTAGATATATGTAGGGTTATGTAGCTACGACTGTCTCCTCTGTCCACAGATCATCGCTGGATAACGTGTAGATATATGTAGGGTTATGTAGCTACGACTGTCTCCTCTCTCCACAGATCATCGCTGGATAACGTGTAGATATATGTAGGGTTATGTAGCTACGACTGTCTCCTCTCTCCACAGATCATCGCTGGATAACGTGTAGATATATGTAGGGTTATGTAGCTACGACTGTATCTTCTCTCCACAGATCATCGCTGGATAACGTGTAGATATATGTAGGGTTATGTAGCTACGACTGTCTCCTCTCTCCACAGAACATCGCTGGATAACATGTAGATATATGTAGGGTTATGTAGCTACGACTGTCTCCTCTCTCCACAGATCATCGCTGGATAACGTGTAGATATATGTAGGGTTATGTAGCTACGACTGTCTCCTCTCTCCACAGACCATCGCTGGATAACGTGTAGATATATGTAGGGTTATGTAGCTACGACTGTCTCCTCTCTCCACAGATCATCGCTGGATAACGTGTAGATATATGTAGGGTTATGTAGCTACGACTGTCTCCTCTCTCCACAGACCATCGCTGGATAACGTGTAGATATATGTAGGGTTATGTAGCTACGACTGTCTCCTCTCTCCACAGATCATCCCTGGATAACGTGTAGATATATGTAGGGTTATGTAGCTACGACTGTCTCCTCTCTCCACAGAACATCGCTGGATAACATGTAGATATATGTAGGGTTATGTAGCTACGACTGTCTCCTCTCTCCACAGAACATCGCTGGATAACGTGTAGATATATGTAGGGTTATGTAGCTACGACTGTCTCCTCTCTCCACAGATCATCGCTGGATAACGTGTAGATATATGTAGGGTTATGTAGCTACGACTGTCTCCTCTCTCCACAGACCATTGCTGGATAACGTGTAGATATATGTAGGGTTATGTAGCTACGACTGTCTCCTCTCTCCACAGATCATCGCTGGATAACGTGTAGATATATGTAGGGTTATGTAGCTACGACTGTCTCCTCTCTCCACAGATCATCGCTGGATAACATGTAGATATATGTAGGGTTATGTAGCTACGACTGTCTCCTCTCTCCACAGACCATCGCTGGATAACGTGTAGATATATGTAGGGTTATGTAGCTACGACTGTCTCCTCTCTCCACAGATCATCGCTGGATAACGTGTAGATATATGTAGGGTTATGTAGCTACGACTGTATCTTCTCTCCACAGATCATCGCTGGATAACGTGTAGATATATGTAGGGTTATGTAGCTACGACTGTCTCCTCTCTCCACAGATCATCGCTGGATAACGTGTAGATATATGTAGGGTTATGTAGCTACGACTGCCTCCTCTCTCCACAGATCATCGCTGGATAACGTGTAGATATATGTAGGGTTATGTAACTACGACTGTCTCCTCTCTCCACAGAACATCGCTGGATAACATGTAGATATATGTAGGGTTATGTAGCTACGACTGTCTCCTCTCTCCACAGAACATCGCTGGATAACGTGTAGATATATGTAGGGTTATGTAGCTACGACTGTCTCCTCTCTCCACAGAACATCGCTGGATAACGTGTAGATATATGTAGGGTTATGTAGCTACGACTGTCTCTTCTCTCCACAGATCATCGCTGGATAACGTGTAGATATATGTAGGGTTATGTAGCTACGACTGTCTCCTCTGTCCACAGACCATCGCTGGATAACGTGTAGATATATGTAGGGTTATGTAGCTACGACTGTCTCCTCTCTCCACAGATCATCGCTGGATAACGTGTAGATATATGTAGGGTTATGTAGCTACGACTGTCTCTTCTCTCCACAGATCATCGCTGGATAACGTGTAGATATATGTAGGGTTATGTAGCTACGACTGTCTCCTCTCTCCACAGATCATCGCTGGATAACGTGTAGATATATGTAGGGTTATGTAGCTACGACTGTCTCCTCTCTCCACAGATCATCGCTGGATAACGTGTAGATATATGTAGGGTTATGTAGCTACGACTGTCTCCTCTCTCCACAGACCATCGCTGGATAACGTGTAGATATATGTAGGGTTATGTAGCTACGACTGTCTCCTCTCTCCACAGACCATCGCTGGATAACATGTAGATATATGTAGGGTTATGTAGCTACGACTGTCTCCTCTCTCCACAGACCATCGCTGGATAACGTGTAGATATATGTAGGGTTATGTAGCTACGACTGTCTCCTCTCTCCACAGAACATTGCTGGATAACGTGTAGATATATGTAGGGTTATGTAGCTACGACTGTCTCTTCTCTCCACAGAACATCGCTGGATAACGTGTAGATATATGTAGGGTTATGTAGCTACGACTGTCTCCTCTCTCCACAGATCATCGCTGGATAACGTGTAGATATATGTAGGGTTATGTAGCTACGACTGTCTCCTCTCTCCACAGATCATCGCTGGATAACGTGTAGATATATGTAGGGTTATGTAGCTACTACTGTCTCCTCTCTCCACAGAACATCGCTGGATAACGTGTAGATATATGTAGGGTTATGTAGCTACGACTGTCTCCTCTCTCCACAGACCATCGCTGGATAACGTGTAGATATATGTAGGGTTATGTAGCTACGACTGTCTCCTCTCTCCACAGATCATCGCTGGATAACGTGTAGATATATGTAGGGTTATGTAGCTACGACTGTCTCCTCTCCACAGACCATCGCTGGATAACGTGTAGATATATGTAGGGTTATGTAGCTACGACTGTCTCCTCTCTCCACAGACCATCGCTGGATAACGTGTAGATATATGTAGGGTTATGTAGCTACGACTGTCTCCTCTCTCCACAGACCATCGCTGGATAACGTGTAGATATATGTAGGGTTATGTAGCTACGACTGTCTCCTCTCTCCACAGATCATCGCTGGATAACGTGTAGATATATGTAGGGTTATGTAGCTACGACTGTCTCCTCTCTCCACAGACCATCGCTGGATAACATGTAGATATATGTAGGGTTATGTAGCTACGACTGTCTCCTCTCTCCACAGATCATCGCTGGATAACGTGTAGATATATGTAGGGTTATGTAGCTACGACTGTCTCTTCTCTCCACAGATCATCGCTGGATAACGTGTAGATATATGTAGGGTTATGTAGTTACGACTGTCTCTTCTCTCCACAGATCATCCCTGGATAACGTGTAGATATATGTAGGGTTATGTAGCTACGACTGTCTCCTCTCTCCACAGATCATCGCTGGAAAACATGTAGATATATGTAGGGTTATGTAGCTACGACTGTCTCCTCTCTCCACAGATCATCGCTGGATAACATGTAGATATATGTAGGGTTATGTAGCTACGACTGTCTCCTCTCTCCACAGATCATCGCTGGATAACGTGTAGATATATGTAGGGTTATGTAGCTACGGCTGTCTCCTCTCTCCACAGATCATCGCTGGATAACGTGTAGATATATGTAGGGTTATGTAGCTACGACTGTCTCTTCTCTCCACAGATCATCGCTGGATAACGTGTAGATATATGTAGGGTTATGTAGCTACGACTGTCTCCTCTCTCCACAGATCATCGCTGGATAACGTGTAGATATATGTAGGGTTATGTAGCTACGGCTGTCTCTTCTCTCCACAGATCATCGCTGGATAACGTGTAGATATATGTAGGGTTATGTAGCTACGACTGTCTCCTCTCTCCACAGATCATCGCTGGATAACGTGTAGATATATGTAGGGTTATGTAGCTACGACTGTCTCCTCTCTCCACAGAACATCGCTGGATAACGTGTAGATATATGTAGGGTTATGTAGCTACGACTGTCTCCTCTCTCCACAGATCATCCCTGGATAACGTGTAGATATATGTAGGGTTATGTAGCTACGACTGTCTCCTCTCTCCACAGATCATCGCTGGATAACGTGTAGATATATGTAGGGTTATGTAGCTACGACTGTCTCCTCTCTCCACAGACCATCGCTGGATAACATGTAGATATATGTAGGGTTATGTAGCTACGACTGTCTCCTCTCTCCACAGATCATCCCTGGATAACGTGTAGATATATGTAGGGTTATGTAGCTACGACTGTCTCCTCTCTCCACAGATCATCGCTGGATAACGTGTAGATATATGTAGGGTTATGTAGCTACGACTGTCTCCTCTCTCCACAGACCATCGCTGGATAACATGTAGATATATGTAGGGTTATGTAGCTACGACTGTCTCCTCTCTCCACAGATCATCGCTGGATAACGTGTAGATATATGTAGGGTTATGTAGCTACGACTGTCTCCTCTCTCCACAGATCATCCCTGGATAACGTGTAGATATATGTAGGGTTATGTAGCTACGACTGTCTCCTCTGTCCACAGAACATCGCTGGATAACGTGTAGATATATGTAGGGTTATGTAGCTACGACTGTCTCCTCTCTCCACAGATCATCGCTGGATAACGTGTAGATATATGTAGGGTTATGTAGCTACGACTGTCTCCTCTCTCCACAGATCATCGCTGGATAACATGTAGATATATGTAGGGTTATGTAGCTACGACTGTCTCCTCTCTCCACAGATCATCGCTGGATAACGTGTAGATATATGTAGGGTTATGTAGCTACGACTGTCTCTTCTCTCCACAGACCATCGCTGGATAACGTGTAGATATATGTAAGGTTATGTAGCTACGACTGTCTCCTCTCTCCACAGAACATCGCTGGATAACGTGTAGATATATGTAGGGTTATGTAGCTACGACTGTCTCCTCTCTCCACAGATCATCGCTGGATAACGTGTAGATATATGTAGGGTTATGTAGCTACGACTGTCTCCTCTCTCCACAGACCATCGCTGGATAACGTGTAGATATATGTAGGGTTATGTAGCTACGACTCTCTCCTCTCTCCACAGATCATCGCTGGATAACGTGTAGATATATGTAGGGTTATGTAGCTACGACTGTCTCCTCTCTCCACAGATCATCCCTGGATAACGTGTAGATATATGTAGGGTTATGTAGCTACGACTGTCTTCTCTCTCCACAGATCATCGCTGGATAACGTGTAGATATATGTAGGGTTATGTAGCTACGACTGTCTCCTCTCTCCACAGATCATCGCTGGATAACGTGTAGATATATGTAGGGTTATGTAGCTACGACTGTCTCCTCTCTCCACAGAACATCGCTGGATAACGTGTAGATATATGTAGGGTTATGTAGCTACGACTGTCTCCTCTCTCCACAGAACATCGCTGGATAACATGTAGATATATGTAGGGTTATGTAGCTACGACTGTCTCCTCTCTCCACAGATCATCGCTGGATAACGTGTAGATATATGTAGGGTTATGTAGCTACGACTGTCTCCTCTCTCCACAGATCATCGCTGGATAACGTGTAGATATATGTAGGGTTATGTAGCTACGACTGTCTCCTCTCTCCACAGACCATCGCTGGATAACGTGTAGATATATGTAGGGTTATGTAGCTACGACTGTCTCCTCTCTCCACAGATCATCGCTGGATAACGTGTAGATATATGTAGGGTTATGTAGCTACGACTGTCTCCTCTCTCCACAGACCATCGCTGGATAACGTGTGGATATATGTAGGGTTATGTAGCTACGACTTTCTCCTCTCTCCACAGATCATCGCTGGATAACGTGTAGATATATGTAGGGTTATGTAGCTACGACTGTCTCCTCTCTCCACAGATCATCCCTGGATAACGTGTAGATATATGTAGGGTTATGTAGCTACGACTGTCTCCTCTCTCCACAGATCATCTCTGGATAACGTGTAGATATATGTAGGGTTATGTAGCTACGACTGTCTCCTCTCTCCACAGATCATCGCTGGAAAACATGTAGATATATGTAGGGTTATGTAGCTACGACTGTCTCCTCTCTCCACAGATCATCGCTGGATAACGTGTAGATATATGTAGGGTTATGTAGCTACGACTGTCTCCTCTCTCCACAGAACATCGCTGGATAACATGTAGATATATGTAGGGTTATGTAGCTACGACTGTCTCCTCTCTCCACAGATCATCGCTGGATAACGTGTAGATATATGTAGGGTTATGTAGCTACGACTGTCTCCTCTCTCCACAGACCATCGCTGGATAACGTGTAGATATATGTAGGGTTATGTAGCTACGACTGTCTCCTCTCTCCACAGAACATCGCTGGATAACATGTAGATATATGTAGGGTTATGTAGCTACGACTGTCTCCTCTCTCCACAGATCATCGCTGGATAACATGTAGATATATGTAGGGTTATGTAGCTACGACTGTCTCCTCTCTCCACAGAACATCGCTGGATAACATGTAGATATATGTAGGGTTATGTAGCTACGACTGTCTCCTCTCTCCACAGAACATCGCTGGATAACATGTAGATATATGTAGGGTTATGTAGCTACGACTGTCTCCTCTCTCCACAGATCATCGCTGGATAACGTGTAGATATATGTAGGGTTATGTAGCTACGACTGTCTCCTCTCTCCACAGATCATCCCTGGATAACATGTAGATATATGTAGGGTTATGTAGCTACGACTGTCTCCTCTCTCCACAGACCATCGCTGGATAACGTGTAGATATATGTAGGGTTATGTAGCTATGACTGTCTCCTCTCTCCACAGACCATCGCTGGATAACGTGTAGATATATGTAGGGTTATGTAGCTACGACTGTCTCCTCTCTCCACAGATCATCGCTGGATAACGTGTAGATATATGTAGGGTTATGTAGCTACGACTGTCTCCTCTCTCCACAGATCATCGCTGGATAACGTGTAGATATATGTAGGGTTATGTAGCTACGACTGTCTCCTCTCTCCACAGATCATCGCTGGATAACGTGTAGATATATGTAGGGTTATGTAGCTACGACTCTCTCCTCTCTCCACAGACCATCGCTGGATAACGTGTAGATATATGTAGGGTTATGTAGCTACGACTGTCTCCTCTCTCCACAGATCATCGCTGGATAACGTGTAGATATATGTAGGGTTATGTAGCTACGACTGACTGTCTCCTCTCTCCACAGATCATCCCTGGATAACGTGTAGATATATGTAGGGTTATGTAGCTACGACTGTCTCCTCTCTCCACAGAACATCGCTGGATAACGTGTAGATATATGTAGGGTTATGTAGCTACGACTGTCTCCTCTCTCCACAGATCATCGCTGGATAACGTGTAGATATATGTAGGGTTATGTAGCTACGACTGTCTCCTCTCTCCACAGACCATCGCTGGATAACGTGTAGATATATGTAGAGTTATGTAGCTACGACTGTCTCCTCTCTCCACAGAACATCGCTGGATAACATGTAGATATATGTAGGGTTACGTAGCTACGACTGTCTCCTCTCTCCACAGATCATCGCTGGATAACATGTAGATATATGTAGGGTTATGTAGCTACGACTGTCTCCTCTCTCCACAGATCATCGCTGGATAACATGTAGATATATGTAGGGTTATGTAGCTACGACTGTCTCCTCTCTCCACAGAACATCGCTGGATAACGTGTAGATATATGTAGGGTTATGTAGATACGACTGTCTCCTCTCTCCACAGAACATCGCTGGATAACGTGTAGATATATGTAGGGTTATGTAGCTACGACTGTCTCCTCTCTCCACAGACCATCGCTGGATAACGTGTAGATATATGTAGGGTTATGTAGCTACGACTGTCTCCTCTCTCCACAGACCATCGCTGGATAACGTGTAGATATATGTAGGGTTATGTAGCTACGACTGTCTCCTCTCTCCACAGATCATCGCTGGATAACGTGTAGATATATGTAGGGTTATGTAGCTACGACTGTCTCCTCTCTCCACAGACCATCGCTGGATAACGTGTAGATATATGTAGGGTTATGTAGCTACGACTGTCTCCTCTCTCTACAGATCATCGCTGGATAACGTGTAGATATATGTAGGGTTATGTAGCTACGACTGTCTCCTCTCTCCACAGAACATCGCTGGATAACATGTAGATATATGTAGGGTTATGTAGCTACGACTGTCTCCTCTCTCCACAGAACATCGCTGGATAACGTGTAGATATATGTAGGGTTATGTAGCTACGACTGTCTCCTCTCTCCACAGACCATCGCTGGATAACGTGTAGATATATGTAGGGTTATGTAGCTACGACTGTCTCCTCTCTCCACAGATCATTGCTGGATAACGTGTAGATATATGTAGGGTTATGTAGCTACGACTGTCTCCTCTCTCCACAGATCATCGCTGGATAACGTGTAGATATATGTAGGGTTATGTAGCTACGACTGTCTCCTCTCTCCACAGATCATCGCTGGATAACATGTAGATATATGTAGGGTTATGTAGCTACGACTGTCTCTTCTCTCCACAGACCATCGCTGGGATAACATGTAGATATATGTAGGGTTATGTAGCTACGACTGTCTCCTCTGTCCACAGATCATCGCTGGATAACGTGTAGATATATGTAGGGTTATGTAGCTACGACTGTCTCCTCTCTCCACAGACCATCGCTGGATAACGTGTAGATATATGTAGGGTTATGTAGCTACGACTGTCTCCTCTCTCCACAGACCATCGCTGGATAACATGTAGATATATGTAGGGTTATGTAGCTACGACTGTCTCCTCTCTCCACAGACCATCGCTGGATAACATGTAGATATATGTAGGGTTATGTAGCTACGACTGTCTCCTCTCTCCACAGATCATCGCTGGATAACGTGTAGATATATGTAGGGTTATGTAGCTACGACTGTCTCCTCTCTCCACAGACCATCGCTGGATAACGTGTAGATATATGTAGGGTTATGTAGCTACGACTGTCTCCTCTCTCCACAGATCATCGCTGGATAACGTGTAGATATATGTAGGGTTATGTAGCTACGACTGTCTCCTCTCTCCACAGATCATCGCTGGATAACGTGTAGATATATGTAGGGTTATGTAGCTACGACTGTATCTTCTCTCCACAGACCATCGCTGGATAACATGTAGATATATGTAGGGTTATGTAGCTACGACTGTCTCCTCTCTCCACAGATCATCGCTGGATAACGTGTAGATATATGTAGGGTTATGTAGCTACGACTGTCTCCTCTCTCCACAGAACATCGCTGGATAACGTGTAGATATATGTAGGGTTATGTAGCTACGACTGTCTCCTCTCTCCACAGATCATCGCTGGATAACGTGTAGATATATGTAGGGTTATGTAGCTACGACTGTCTCCTCTCTCCACAGACCATTGCTGGATAACGTGTAGATATATGTAGGGTTATGTAGCTACGACTGTCTCCTCTCTCCACAGATCATCGCTGGATAACATGTAGATATATGTAGGGTTATGTAGCTACGACTGTCTCCTCTCTCCACAGATCATCCCTGGATAACGTGTAGATATATGTAGGGTTATGTAGCTACGACTGTCTCCTCTCTCCACAGACCATCGCTGGATAACGTGTAGATATATGTAGGGTTATGTAGCTACGACTGTCTCCTCTCTCCACAGATCATCCCTGGATAACGTGTAGATATATGTAGGGTTATGTAGCTACGACTGTCTCCTCTCTCCACAGACCATCGCTGGATAACGTGTGGATATATGTAGGGTTATGTAGCTACGACTGTCTCCTCTCTCCACAGATCATCGCTGGATAACGTGTAGATATATGTAGGGTTATGTAGCTACGACTGTCTCCTCTCTCCACAGAACATCGCTGGATAACGTGTAGATATATGTAGGGTTATGTAGCTACGACTGTCTCCTCTCTCCACAGACCATCGCTGGATAACATGTAGATATATGTAGGGTTATGTAGCTACGACTGTCTCCTCTCTCCACAGATCATCGCTGGATAACGTGTAGATATATGTAGGGTTATGTAGCTACGACTGTCTCCTCTCTCCACAGACCATCGCTGGATAACATGTAGATATATGTAGGGTTATGTAGCTACGACTGTCTCCTCTCTCCACAGATCATCGCTGGATAACGTGTAGATATATGTAGGGTTATGTAGCTACGACTGTCTCCTCTCTCCACAGACCATCGCTGGATAACGTGTAGATATATGTAGGGTTATGTAGCTACGACTGTCTCCTCTCTCCACAGATCATCGCTGGAAAACATGTAGATATATGTAGGGTTATGTAGCTACGACTGTCTCCTCTCTCTACAGATCATCGCTGGATAACGTGTAGATATATGTAGGGTTATGTAGCTACGACTGTCTCCTCTCTCCACAGATCATCGCTGGATAACGTGTAGATATATGTAGGGTTATGTAGCTACGGCTGTCTCCTCTCTCCACAGATCATCCCTGGATAACGTGTAGATATATGTAGGGTTATGTAGCTACGACTGTCTCTTCTCTCCACAGATCATCGCTGGATAACATCTAGATATATGTAGGGTTATGTAGCTACGACTGTCTCCTCTCTCCACAGATCATAGCTGGATAACTTGTAGATATATGTAGGGTTATGTAGCTACGACTGTCTCCTCTCTCCACAGATCATCGCTGGATAACGTGTAGATATATGTAGGGTTATGTAGCTACGACTGTCTCTTCTCTCCACAGATCATCGCTGGATAACGTGTAGATATATGTAGGGTTATGTAGCTACGGCTGTCTCTTCTCTCCACAGATCATCGCTGGATAACGTGTAGATATATGTAGGGTTATGTAGCTACGACTGTCTCCTCTCTCCACAGAACATCGCTGGATAACGTGTAGATATATGTAGGGTTATGTAGCTACGACTGTCTCCTCTCTCCACAGAACATCGCTGGATAACGTGTAGATATATGTAGGGTTATGTAGCTACGACTGTCTCCTCTCTCCACAGACCATCGCTGGATAACGTGTAGATATATGTAGGGTTATGTAGCTACGACTGTCTCCTCTCTCCACAGATCATCGCTGGATAACGTGTAGATATATGTAGGGTTATGTAGCTACGACTGTCTCCTCTCTCCACAGATCATCGCTGGATAACGTGTAGATATATGTAGGGTTATGTAGCTACGACTGTCTCCTCTCTCCACAGACCATCGCTGGATAACGTGTAGATATATGTAGGGTTATGTAGCTACGACTGTCTCCTCTCTCCACAGATCATCGCTGGATAACGTGTAGATATATGTAGGGTTATGTAGCTACGACTGTCTCCTCTCTCCACAGACCATCGCTGGATAACATGTAGATATATGTAGGGTTATGTAGCTACGACTGTCTCCTCTCTCCACAGAACATCGCTGGATAACGTGTAGATATATGTAGGGTTATGTAGCTACGACGGTCTCCTCTCTCCACAGATCATCGCTGGATAACATGTAGATATATGTAGGGTTATGTAGCTACGACTGTCTCCTCTCTCCACAGAACATTACAGTACAACAGTCATCAGTAACACACACTACACATAATACTGCCTGAGTACAATCATCAGTAACACACACTACATAATACTGCCCGAGTACAATCATCAGTAACACACACTACATATAATACTGCCCGAGTACAATCATCAGTAACACACACTACACATAATACTGCCCGAGTACAATCATCAGTAACACACACTACACATAATACTGCCCGAGTACAGTCATCAGTAACACACACTACACATAATACTGCCCGAGTACAACAATCATCAGTAACACACACTACACATAATACTGCCCGAGTACAACAATCATCAGTAACACACACTACACATAATACTGCCCGAGTACAATCATCAGTAACACACACTACACATAATACTGCCCGAGTACAACAATCATCAGTAACACACACTACACATAATACTGCCCGAGTACAATCATCAGTAACACACACTACACATAATACTGCCCGAGTACAATCATCAGTAACACACACTACACATAATACTGCCCGAGTACAACAGTCATCAGTAACACACACTACACATAATACTGCCCGAGTACAACAGTCATCAGTAACACACACTACACATAATACTGCCCGAGTACAATCATCAGTAACACACACTACACATAATACTACCCGAGTACAATCATCAGTAACACACACTACACATAATACTGCCCGAGTACAACAATCATCAGTAACACACACTACACATAATACTGCCCGAGTACAACAGTCATCAGTAACACACACTACACATAATACTGCCCGAGTACAATCATCAGTAACACACACTACACATAATACTGCCCGAGTACAATCATCAGTAACACACACTACACATAATACTGCCCGAGTACAATCATCAGTAACACACACTACACATAATACTGCCCGAGTACAATCATCAGTAACACACTACACATAATACTGCCCGAGTACAATCATCAGTAACACACACTACACATAATACTACCCGAGTACAACAGTCATCAGTAACACACACTACACATAATACTGCCCGAGTACAATCATCAGTAACACACACTACACATAATACTGCCCGAGTACAATCATCAGTAACACACACTACACATAATACTGCCCGAGTACAATCATCAGTAACACACACTACACATAATACTGCCCGAGTACAATCATCAGTAACACACACTACATATAATACTGCCCGAGTACAATCATCAGTAACACACACTACACATAATACTGCCCGAGTACAGTCATCAGTAACACACACTACACATAATACTGCCCGAGTACAACAATCATCAGTAACACACACTACACATAATACTGCCCGAGTACAACAATCATCAGTAACACACACTACACATAATACTGCCCGAGTACAACAGTCATCAGTAACACACACTACACATAATACTGCCCGAGTACAACAGTCATCAGTAACACACACTACACATAATACTGCCCGAGTACAATCATCAGTAACACACACTACACATAATACTACCCGAGTACAACAATCATCAGTAACACACACTACACATAATACTGCCCGAGTACAACAGTCATCAGTAACACACACTACACATAATACTGCCCGAGTACAATCATCAGTAACACACACTACACATAATACTACCCGAGTACAATCATCAGTAACACACACTACACATAATACTGCCCGAGTACAACAATCATCAGTAACACACACTACACATAATACTGCCCGAGTACAATCATCAGTAACACACACTACACATAATACTGCCCGAGTACAATCATCAGTAACACACACTACACATAATACTGCCCGAGTACAACAGTCATCAGTAACACACACTACACATAATACACATAATACTGCCCGAGTACAATCATCAGTAACACACACTACACATAATACTACCCGAGTACAATCATCAGTAACACACACTACACATAATACTGCCCGAGTACAACAGTCATCAGTAACACACACTACACATAATACTGCCCGAGTACAACAGTCATCAGTAACACACACTACACATAATACTGCCCGAGTACAACAATCGTCAGTAACACACACTACACATAATACTGCCCGAGTACAATCATCAGTAACACACGCTACACATAATACTGCTCGAGTACAATCATCAGTAACACACACTACACATAATACTGCCCGAGTACAATCATCAGTAACACACACTACATATAATACTGCCCGAGTACAGTCATCAGTAACACACACTACACATAATACTGCCCGAGTACAACAATCATCAGTAACACACACTACACATAATACTGCCCGAGTACAATCATCAGTAACACACACTACACATAATACTGCCCGAGTACAATCATCAGTAACACACGCTACACATAATACTGCCCGAGTAAAATCATCAGTAACACACACTACACATAATACTGCCCGAGTACAATCATCAGTAACACACACTACACATAATACTGCCCGAGTACAGTCATCAGTAACACACACTACACATAATACTGCCCGAGTACAATCATCAGTAACACACACTACACATAATACTGCCCGAGTACAACAGCCATCAGTAACACACACTACACATAATACTGCCCGAGTACAACAGTCATCAGTAACACACACTACACATAATACTGCCCGAGTACAACAGCCATCAGTAACACACACTACACATAATACTGCCCGAGTACAATCATCAGTAACACACACTACACATAATACTGCCCGAGTACAATCATCAGTAACACACACTACACATAATACTGCCCGAGTACAACAGTCATCAGTAACACACACTACACATAATACTGCCCGAGTACAATCATCAGTAACACACACTACACATAATACTGCCCGAGTACAGTCATCAGTAACACACACTACACATAATACTGCCCGAGTACAACAGTCATCAGTAACACACACTACACATAATACTGCCCGAGTACAATCATCAGTAATACACACTACACATAATACTGCCCGAGTACAACAGTCATCAGTAACACACACTACACATAATACTGCCCGAGTACAATCATCAGTAACACACACTACATATAATACTGCCCGAGTACAACAGTCATCAGTAACACACACTACACATAATACTGCCCGAGTACAATCATCAGTAACACACACTACACATAATACTGCCCGAGTACAATCATCAGTAACACACACTACACATAATACTACCCGAGTACAATCATCAGTAACACACACTACATATAATACTGCCCGAGTACAATCAGTAACACACACTACACATAATACTGCCCGAGTACAATCATCAGTAACACACACTACACATAATACTGCCCGAGTACAATCATCAGTAACACACACTACACATAATACTGCCCGAGTACAATCATCAGTAACACACACTACACATAATACTGCCCGAGTACAACAGTCATCAGTAACACACACTACACATAATACTGCCCGAGTACAATCATCAGTAACACACACTACACATAATACTGCCCGAGTACAACAGTCATCAGTAACACACACTACACATAATACTGCCCGAGTACAACAGTCATCAGTAACACACACTACACATAATACTGCCCGAGTACAATCATCAGTAACACACACTACACATAATACTACCCGAGTACAATCATCAGTAACACACACTACACATAATACTGCCCGAGTACAACAGTCATCAGTAACACACACTACACATAATACTGCCCGAGTACAATCATCAGTAACACACACTACACATAATACTGCCCGAGTACAATCATCAGTAACACACACTACACATAATACTGCCCGAGTACAACAGTCATCAGTAACACACACTACACATAATACTGCCCGAGTACAACAGTCATCAGTAACACACACTACACATAATACTGCCCGAGTACAATCATCAGTAACACACACTACACATAATACTGCCCGAGTACAGTCATCAGTAACACACACTACACATAATACTGCCCGAGTACAGTCATCAGTAACACACACTACACATAATACTGCCCGAGTACAACAATCATCAGTAACACACACTACACATAATACTGCCCGAGTACAACAATCATCAGTAACACACACTACACATAATACTGCCCGAGTACAATCATCAGTAACACACACTACACATAATACTGCCCGAGTACAACAGTCATCAGTAACACACACTACACATAATACTGCCCGAGTACAATCATCAGTAACACACACTACACATAATACTGCCCGAGTACAATCATCAGTAACACACACTACACATAATACTGCCCGAGTACAATCATCAGTAACACACACTACACATAATACTGCCCGAGTACAACAGTCATCAGTAACACACACTACACATAATACTGCCCGAGTACAACAGTCATCAGTAACACACACTACACATAATACTGCCCGAGTACAATCATCAGTAACACACACTACACATAATACTGCCCGAGTACAATCATCAGTAACACACACTACACATAATACTGCCCGAGTACAACAGTCATCAGTAACACACACTACACATAATACTGCCCGAGTACAACAGTCATCAGTAACACACACTACACATAATACTGCCCGAGTACAATCATCAGTAACACACACTACACATAATACTGCCCGAGTACAACAGTCATCAGTAACACACACTACACATAATACTGCCCGAGTACAACAATCATCAGTAACACACACTACACATAATACTGCCCGAGTACAGCAGCCATCAGTAACACACACTACACATAATACTGCCCGAGTACAATCATCAGTAACACACACTACACATAATACTGCCCGAGTACAATCATCAGTAACACACACTACACATAATACTGCCCGAGTACAATCATCAGTAACACACACTACACATAATACTGCCCGAGTACAATCATCAGTAACACACACTACACATAATACTGCCCGAGTACAACAGTCATCAGTAACACACACTACACATAATACTGCCCGAGTACAACAGTCATCAGTAACACACACTACATATAATACTGCCCGAGTACAATCATCAGTAACACACACTACATATAATACTGCCCGAGTACAACAATCATCAGTAACACACACTACACATAATACTGCCCGAGTACAATCATCAGTAACACACACTACACATAATACTGCCCGAGTACAATCATCAGTAACACACACTACACATAATACTGCCCGAGTACAACAATCATCAGTAACACACACTACACATAATACTGCCCGAGTACAACAGTCATCAGTAACACACACTACACATAATACTGCCCGAGTACAACAATCATCAGTAACACACACTACACATAATACTGCCCGAGTACAACAGTCATCAGTAACACACACTACACATAATACTGCCCGAGTACAATCATCAGTAACACACACTACACATAATACTGCCCGAGTACAACAATCATCAGTAACACACACTACATATAATACTGCCCGAGTACAATCAGTAACACACACTACACATAATACTACCCGAGTACAACAGTCATCACTAACACACACATAATACTGCCCGAGTACAACAGTCATCAGTAACACACACTACATATAATACTGCCCGAGTACAATCATCAGTAACACACACTACACATAATACTGCCCGAGTACAGTCATCAGTAACACACACTACACATAATACTGCCCGAGTACAACAATCATCAGTAACACACACTACACATAATACTGCCCGAGTACAACAGTCATCAGTAACACACACTACACATAATACTGCCCGAGTACAATCATCAGTAACACACACTACACATAATACTGCCCGAGTACAACAGTCATCAGTAACACACACTACACATAATACTGCCCGAGTACAACAGTCATCAGTAACACACACTACACATAATACTGCCCGAGTACAGTCATCAGTAACACACACTACACATAATACTGCCCGAGTACAATCATCAGTAACACACACTACACATAATACTGCCCGAGTACAACAGTCATCAGTAACACACACTACACATAATACTGCCCGAGTACAATCATCAGTAACACACACTACACATAATACTGCCCGAGTACAATCATCAGTAACACACACTACACATAATACTGCCCGAGTACAACAGTCATCAGTAACACACACTACACATAATACTGCCCGAGTACAACAGTCATCAGTAACACACACTACACATAATACTGCCCGAGTACAATCATCAGTAACACACACTACACATAATACTGCCCGAGTACAACAGTCATCAGTAACACACACTACACATAATACTGCCCGAGTACAACAATCATCAGTAACACACACTACACATAATACTGCCCGAGTACAGCAGCCATCAGTAACACACACTACACATAATACTGCCCGAGTACAATCATCAGTAACACACACTACACATAATACTGCCCGAGTACAATCATCAGTAACACACACTACACATAATACTGCCCGAGTACAATCATCAGTAACACACACTACACATAATACTGCCCGAGTACAATCATCAGTAACACACACTACACATAATACTGCCCGAGTACAACAGTCATCAGTAACACACACTACACATAATACTGCCCGAGTACAACAGTCATCAGTAACACACACTACATATAATACTGCCCGAGTACAATCATCAGTAACACACACTACATATAATACTGCCCGAGTACAACAATCATCAGTAACACACACTACACATAATACTGCCCGAGTACAATCATCAGTAACACACACTACACATAATACTGCCCGAGTACAATCATCAGTAACACACACTACACATAATACTGCCCGAGTACAACAATCATCAGTAACACACACTACATATAATACTGCCCGAGTACAATCAGTAACACACACTACACATAATACTACCCGAGTACAACAGTCATCACTAACACACACATAATACTGCCCGAGTACAACAGTCATCAGTAACACACACTACATATAATACTGCCCGAGTACAATCATCAGTAACACACACTACACATAATACTGCCCGAGTACAACAGTCATCAGTAACACACACTACATATAATACTGCCCGAGTACAATCATCAGTAACACACACTACACATAATACTGCCCGAGTACAGTCATCAGTAACACACACTACACATAATACTGCCCGAGTACAACAATCATCAGTAACACACACTACACATAATACTGCCCGAGTACAACAATCATCAGTAACACACACTACACATAATACTGCCCGAGTACAACAGTCATCAGTAACACACACTACACATAATACTACCCGAGTACAATCATCAGTAACACACACTACACATAATACTGCCCGAGTACAACAATCATCAGTAACACACACTACACATAATACTGCCCGAGTACAACAGTCATCAGTAACACACACTACACATAATACTGCCCGAGTACAATCATCAGTAACACACACTACATAATACTGCCCGAGTACAACAGTCATCAGTAACACACACTACATATAATACTGCCCGAGTACAACAGTCATCAGTAACACACACTACATAATACTGCCCGAGTACAACAGTCATCAGTAACACACACTACACATAATACTGCCCGAGTACAACAGTCATCAGTAACACACACTACACATAATACTACCCGAGTACAACAGTCATCAGTAACACACACTACACATAATACTGCCCGAGTACAATCATCAGTAACACACACTACATAATACTGCCCGAGTACAACAGTCATCAGTAACACACACTACACATAATACTGCCCGAGTACAACAGTCATCAGTAACACACACTACATAATACTGCCCGAGTACAACAGTCATCAGTAACACACACTACACATAATACTGCCCGAGTACAACAGTCATCAGTAACACACACTACACATAATACTACCCGAGTACAACAGTCATCAGTAACACACACTACACATAATACTGCCCGAGTACAATCATCAGTAACACACACTACATAATACTGCCCGAGTACAACAGTCATCAGTAACACACACTACATATAATACTGCCCGAGTACAGCAGTCATCAGTAACACACACTACACATAATACTGCCCGAGTACAACAGTCATCAGTAACACACACTACACATAATACTGCCCGAGTACAATCATCAGTAACACACACTACACATAATACTACCCGAGTACAACAATCATCAGTAACACACACTACACATAATACTGCCCGAGTACAATCATCAGTAACACACACTACACATAATACTGCCCGAGTACAACAGTCATCAGTAACACACACTACACATAATACTGCCCGAGTACAATCATCAGTAACACACACTACACATAATACTACCCGAGTAGCACAGTCATCAGTAACACACACTACACATAATACTACCCGAGTACAACAGTCATCAGTAACACACACTACACATAATACTGCCCGAGTACAATCATCAGTAACACACACTACACATAATACTACCCGAGTACAATCATCAGTAACACACACTACACATAATACTGCCCGAGTACAATCATCAGTAACACACACTACACATAATACTACCCGAGTACAATCATCAGTAACACACACTACACATAATACTGCCCGAGTACAACAATCATCAGTAACACACACTACACATAATACTGCCCGAGTACAACAGTCATCAGTAACACACACTACACATAATACTGCCCGAGTACAATCATCAGTAACACACACTACACATAATACTGCCCGAGTACAACAATCATCAGTAACACACACTACACATAATACTGCCCGAGTACAATCATCAGTAACACACACTACACATAATACTACCCGAGTAGCACAGTCATCAGTAACACATACTACACATACTACCCGAGTACAACAGTCATCAGTAACACACACTACACATAATACTGCCCGAGTACAACAGTCATCAGTAACACACACTACACATAATACTGCCCGAGTACAACAATCATCAGTAACACACACTACACATAATACTGCCCGAGTACAATCATCAGTAACACACACTACACATAATACTGCCCGAGTACAACAGTCATCAGTAACACACACTACATAATACTGCCCGAGTACAACAGTCATCAGTAACACACACTACACATAATACTGCCCGAGTACAACAGTCATCAGTAACACACACTACACATAATACTGCCCGAGTACAATCATCAGTAACACACACTACACATAATACTACCCGAGTACAACAGTCATCAGTAACACACACTACACATAATACTGCCCGAGTACAACAGTCATCAGTAACACACACTACACATAATACTGCCCGAGTACAATCATCAGTAACACACACTACACATAATACTGCCCGAGTACAACAGTCATCAGTAACACACACTACATAATACTGCCCGAGTACAATCATCAGTAACACACACTACACATAATACTACCCGAGTACAACAGTCATCAGTAACACACACTACACATAATACTGCCCGAGTACAACAGTCATCAGTAACACACACTACACATAATACTGCCCGAGTACAATCATCAGTAACACACACTACACATAATACTGCCCGAGTACAACAGTCATCAGTAACACACACTACACATAATACTGCCCGAGTACAACAATCATCAGTAACACACACTACACATAATACTGCCCGAGTACAACAGTCATCAGTAACACACACTACACATAATACTGCCCGAGTACAATCATCAGTAACACAGCATTAGGTTTCGTAACAGATCTTTACATTTGCCAAATATAAAGACTAAAATGGCAACTGAAACAAAAACTGAAATGATGTCATTATTACTTATGAGAAGAACGTTCCTGGCTCTGCTTAGTCTCTGAAGGTTGTAGTGCAGGCTCTTTGCAGCATTTTTAGAACAACACAGTAACATTTGAGTGGAGTCGCGGGTATCTCCACGATCAGTCACTGACCACGTTGCTGCCACTTCGTCCACATTTTGTTTCAACACCAAAAGGACAAATCTACACACTGAACACCAGCACGACACAAAGGTGACCCCAGGCGTGGTCTGAGCCACCAGTGCCACGAGCTGCTCCTGCAGGGTTCACTCACACGTCTCATCCCTTCTTCTCTTTCTGCAGCCGGACTCTGGAGGTCCGACATCCGCTGCACCATGTACAGTCATGAGGAGGGTAGTATAAAGCCACTAGGTCATCTTAGGTGACGGGGTCTCTCGGTAGATTCAGCTGTATAGATTCTCCACCGGCACTGAATTTAGCAGCCGGACCAGCGCCCTCCATAGTGAAGAGTTTGCACATTTTAGCGTTTTCGTGCACAGGAGTAGATTTCCGAGAAGACACCAGGGAATTGGTGGGGCTGAGCTGGACGGCCGTGGTGTCCTGCACCGTGTGCTCACTTGTCTCAATCTCAAAGGCTGCATTTCCTGGCTTAATAAAACCAATATTAGCCCCCGGTTTACACTTTCTGTTGCCATGGGCAGGGGGCCTCCGGCTGCAGATGCAGCAAGCCCCAAAAAATGCTAATGCAACGACTAATAAAATGGGTCCAATGATTATCGGTGGGTTGTTCACTGGTAGAAATGTCCCAAAAGCAAAGGCACCAACCAAAGTAATGTTGATTCCAGCCAACATGATGCAGAGGCCGCAGGCGCAGCACAGGGCCGGGGAGGGCAGGCCGTGGGGACGGGTCTTCTTTTGCACAGGTTTCTGAGCCAGTGATGAATTACTTTTGTCTGTAAACATCATGATATTTACTTTGCTTGTTACACAATGATATTTCCTGTTGTCCCTTCATGTGACCTGTGGAAACCAGGAGAACAATCAGTAATGGACCACAATGTGATCGACAATGCCCAGGGGCTGAAGGTCCAGCACATGCATCAATTATATTATTCAAGGACAAGACCTGACTTCCTCTACATTTAATGCTAA
Source organism: Rhinoderma darwinii (assembly GCF_050947455.1). Classification (NCBI taxonomy): domain Eukaryota; kingdom Metazoa; phylum Chordata; class Amphibia; order Anura; family Rhinodermatidae; genus Rhinoderma; species Rhinoderma darwinii. The sequence goes on along the minus strand of NC_134693.1, from coordinate 536,649 downwards.
GACAATAAAAATCTCTGCAATCATTGAAATAGTTGTCTTCTAGAGGTTTGAAACAAGGATTTTAAATGTCTGAACGAGAATAAAAAATTACCCAGCAGTCCAAGTGCTCAAGAGGTGCTGGTGATCCCTTCTGTTACTGGGGTAGGCTGGGTCTATTACTTAGTCTGGTTGTAGTGATCCATTCTGTTCTTGGGGTAGGATTGGTGTGTCTACTACTTAGTTTTGAGGTAGTTATCTCTTATGTTTCTGGGATAGGATGTGTGTCTTGTTCTTAGTCTGGTTGTTGTTATCTCTTCAGTTCCTGGGGTAGGATCGTTCTAATTCTTAGTCTGATTGTAGTACTTGGTGATCCCTTCTGTTCCTAGGATAGGGTAGGTCTACTACTTGGTGATCCCTTCTATTCCTGGGGTAGGGTAGGTCTAGTACTTGGTGATCCCTTCTGTTACTAGGGTAGGATAGGTCTAGTACTTGGTGATCCCTTCTGTTCCTAGGATAGGGTAGGTCTACTACTTGGTGATCCCTTCTATTCCTGGGGTAGGGTAAGTCTAGTACTTGGTGATCCCTTCTGTTACTAGGGTAGGGTAGGTCTAGTAGTTGGTGATCCCTTCTGTTTCTGGGGTAGGGTAGGTCTAGTACTTGGTGATCTCTTCTGTTCCTGGGGTTGGACAGGTCTAGTACTTGGTGATCCCTTCTGTTACTAGGGTAGGATAGGTCTAGTACTTGGTGATCTCTTCTGTTCCTGGGATAGGGTAGGTCTACTACTTGGTGATCCCTTCTATTCCTGGGGTAGGATAGGTCTAGTACTTGGTGATCCCTTCTGTTTCTGGGGTAGGGTAGGTCTAGTACTTGGTGATCCCTTCTGTTCCTGGGGTAGGGTAGGTTTAGTACTTGGTGATCCCTTCTGTTTCTGGGGTAGCGTAGGTCTAGTACTTGGTGATCCCTTCTGTTCCTGGGGTAGGGTAGGTCTAGTACTTGATGATCCCTTCTGTTCCTGGGGTAGGGTAAATCTAGTACTTGGTGATCCCTTCTGTTTCTGGGGTAGGGTAGGTCTAGTACTTGGTTATCCCTTCTGTTCCTGGGGTAGGATAGGTCTAGTACTTGGTGATCCCTTCTGTTCCTGGGGTAGGATAGGTCTAGTACTTGGTGATCCCTTTTCTTCCTGGGGTTGGACAGGTCTAGTACTTGGTGATCCCTTCTGTTACTAGGGTAGGGTAGGGTAGGTCTAGTACATGGTGATCCCTTCTGTTCCTAGGGTAGGTCTAGTACTTGGTGATCCCTTTTGTTCCTGGGGTTGGACAGGTCTAGTACTTGGTGACCCCTTCTGTTTCTGGGGTAGGATAGGTCTAGTACTTGGTGATCCCTTCTGTTCCTGGGGTAGTATAGGTCTAGTACTTGGTGATCTCTTCTGTTCCTGGGGTTGGACAGGTCTAGTACTTGGGTGATCCCTTCTGTTCCTAGTGTTGGACAGGTCTAGTACTTGGTGATCCCTTCTGTTCCTAGTGTTGGACAGGTCTAGTACTTGGTGATCTCTTCTGTTCCTGGGACAGGGTAGGTCTAGTACATGGTTATCCCTTCTGTTCCTGGGGCAGGGTAGGTCTAGTACTTTGTGATCTCTTCTGTACCTAGGGTAGGATGGTTCTAGCTCTTAGTCGGATTGTAGCAATCCCTTCTGTTCCTGGGGTACGGTAAGTCTAGTACTTGGTGATCCCTTCTGTTCCTAGGGTAGGATAGATCTAGTACTTGGTGATCCCTTCTGTTCCTGGGGAAGAGTAGGTAAAGTACTTGGTGATCCCTTCTGTTCCTAGGGTAGGGTAGGTCTAGTACTTGGTGATCCCTTCTGTTCCTGGGGCAGGGTAGTTCTAGTACTTGGTGATCCCTTCTGTTACTAGGGTAGGGTAAGTCTAGTACTTGGTGATCCCTTCTGTTCCTGGGGAAGAGTAGGTAAAGTACTTGGTGATCCCTTCTGTTCCTAGGGTAGGGTAGGTCTAGTACTTGGTGATCCCTTCTGTTCCTAGGATAGGGTAGGTCTACTACTTGGTGATCCCTTCTATTCCTGGGGTAGGGTAAGTCTAGTACTTGGTGATCCCTTCTGTTACTAGGGTAGGGTAGGTCTAGTAGTTGGTGATCCCTTCTGTTTCTGGGGTAGGGTAGGTCTAGTACTTGGTGATCTCTTCTGTTCCTGGGGTTGGACAGGTCTAGTACTTGGTGATCCCTTCTGTTCCTAGGGTAGGATAGGTCTAGTACTTGGTGATCTCTTCTTTTCCTGGGATAGGGTAGGTCTACTACTTGGTGATCCCTTCTATTCCTGGGGTAGGATAGGTCTAGTACTTGGTGATCCCTTCTGTTTCTGGGGTAGGGTAGGTCTAGTACTTGGTGATCCCTTCTGTTCCTGGGGTAGGGTAGGTTTAGTACTTGGTGATCCCTTCTGTTTCTGGGGTAGCGTAGGTCTAGTACTTGGTGATCCCTTCTGTTCATAGGGTAGGGTAGGTCTAGTACTTGGTGATCTCTTCTGTTCCTGGGGTTGGACAGGTCTAGTACTTGGGTGATCCCTTCTGTTCCTAGTGTTGGACAGGTCTAGTACTTGGTGATCCCTTCTGTTCCTAGTGTTGGACAGGTCTAGTACTTGGTGATCTCTTCTGTTCCTGGGAAAGGGTAGGTCTAGTACATGGTTATCCCTTCTGTTCCTGGGGCAGGGTAGGTCTAGTACTTTGTGATCTCTTCTGTACCTAGGGTAGGATGGTTCTAGCTCTTAGTCGGATTGTAGCAATCCCTTCTGTTCCTGGGGTACGGTAAGTCTAGTACTTGGTGATCCCTTCTGTTCCTAGGGTAGGATAGATCTAGTACTTGGTGATCCCTTCTGTTCCTGGGGAAGAGTAGGTAAAGTACTTGGTGATCCCTTCTGTTCCTAGGGTAGGGTAGGTCTAGTACTTGGTGATCCCTTCTGTTCCTGGGGCAGGGTAGTTCTAGTACTTGGTGATCCCTTCTGTTACTAGGGTAGGGTAAGTCTAGTACTTGGTGATCCCTTCTGTTCCTGGGGAAGAGTAGGTAAAGTACTTGGTGATCCCTTCTGTTCCTAGGGTAGGGTAGGTCTAGTACTTGGTGATCCCTTCTGTTCCTAGGATAGGGTAGGTCTACTACTTGGTGATCCCTTCTATTCCTGGGGTAGGGTAAGTCTAGTACTTGGTGATCCCTTCTGTTACTAGGGTAGGGTAGGTCTAGTAGTTGGTGATCCCTTCTGTTTCTGGGGTAGGGTAGGTCTAGTACTTGGTGATCTCTTCTGTTCCTGGGGTTGGACAGGTCTAGTACTTGGTGATCCCTTCTGTTCCTAGGGTAGGATAGGTCTAGTACTTGGTGATCTCTTCTTTTCCTGGGATAGGGTAGGTCTACTACTTGGTGATCCCTTCTGTTTCTGGGGTAGGGTAGGTCTAGTACTTGGTGATCCCTTCTGTTCCTGGGGTAGGGTAGGTTTAGTACTTGGTGATCCCTTCTGTTTCTGGGGTAGCGTAGGTCTAGTACTTGGTGATCCCTTCTGTTCATAGGGTAGGGTAGGTCTAGTACTTGGTGATTCCTTCTGTTCCTGGGGCAGGGTAGGTCTAGTACTTTGTGATCTCTTCTGTACCTAGGGTGGGATGGGTCTAGCTCTTGGTCTGATTGTAGCAATCCCTTCTGTTCCTGGGACAGGGTAGGTCTAGTACTTGGTGATCCCTTCTGTTACTAGGGTAGGATAGGTCTAGTTCTTGGTGATCCCTTCTGTTCCTGGGGTTGGACAGGTCAAGTACTTGGGTGATTTCTTCTGTTCCTGGGATTGGCGAGGTCTAGTACTTGGTGATCCCTTCTGTACCTGGGGTAGAATAGGTCTAGTATGTGATCCCTTCTGTTCCTGGGGTTGGACAGGTCTAGTACTTGGTGATCCCTTCTGTTCCTGGGGCTGGACAGGTCTAGTACTTGGTGATCCCTTCTGTACCTAGGGTAGGATGTGTCTAGTACTTGGTGATCCCTTCTGTTCATGGGGTAGGGTAAGTCTAGTACTCTGTGATCCCTTCTGTTCCTGGGGTAGGATAGGTCTAGTACTTGGTGATCCCTTCTGTTCCTAGGGTAGGGTAGGTCTAGTACTTGGTGATCCCTTCTGTTCCTGGGGTTGGAAAGGTCTAGTACTTGGTGATCCCTTTTGTTCCTGGGGTAGGGTAAGTCTAGTACTTGGTGATCCCTTCTGTTCCTGGGGTAGAGTAGGTAAAGTACTTGGTGATCCCTTCTGTTCATAGGGTAGGGTAGGTCTAGTACTTGGTGATCCCTTCTGTTCATGGGGTAGGATAGGTCTAGTACTTGGTGATCCCTTCTGTTCCTGGGGTTGGACAGGTCTAGTACTTGGTGATCCCTTCTGTTCCTGGGGTAGGATAGGTCTAGTACTTGGTGATCCCTTCTGTTCCTGGGGTAGAGTAGGTAAAGTACTTGGTGATCCCTTCTGTTACTAGGGTAGGTCTAGTAGTTGGTGATCCCTTCTGTTTCTGGGGTAGGGTAGGTCTAGTACTTGGTGATCTCTTCTGTTACTAGGGTAGGATAGGTCTAGTACTTGGTGATCTCTTCTGTTCCTGGGATAGGGTAGGTCTACTACTTGGTGATCCCTTCTATTCCTGGGGTAGGATAGGTCTAGTACTTGGTGATCCCTTCTGTTTTTGGGGTAGGGTAGGTCTAGTACTTGGTGATCCCTTCTATTCCTGGGGTAGGGTAGGTCTAGTACTTGGTGATCCCTTGTTTCTGGGGTAGCGTAGGTCTAGTACTTGGTGATGCCTTCTGTTCCTGGGGTAGGGTAGGTCTAGTACTTGATGATCCCTTCTGTTCCTGGGGTAGGGTAAATCTAGTACTTGGTGATCCCTTCTGTTCCTGGGGTAGGATAGGTCTAGTACTTGGTGATCTCTTCTGTTCCTGGGATAGGGTAGGTCTACTACTTGGTGATCCCTTCTATTCCTGGGGTAGGGTAGGTCTAGTACTTGGTGATCCCTTCTGTTCCTGGGGTAGGGTAGGTCTAGTACTTGGTGATCCCTTCTGTTCCTGGGGTAGGATAGGTCTAGTACTTGGTGATCCCTTTTCTTCCTGGGGTTGGACAGGTCTAGTACTTGGTGATCTCTTCTGTTACTAGGGTAGGGTAGGGTAGGTCTAGTACTTGGTGATCCCTTCTGTTCCTAGGGTAGGTCTAGTACTTGGTGATCCCTTTTGTTCCTGGGGTTGGACAGGTCTAGTACTTGGTGACCCCTTCTGTTTCTGGGGTAGGATAGGTCTAGTACTTGGTGATCCCTTCTGTTCCTGGGGTAGTATAGGTCTAGTACTTGGTGATCTCTTCTGTTCCTGGGGTTGGACAGGTCTAGTACTTGGGTAATCCCTTCTGTTCCTGGGACAGGGTAGGTCTAGTACATGGTTATCCCTTCTGTTCCTGGGGCAGGGTAGGTCTAGTACTTTGCGATCTCTTCTGTACCTAGGGTAGGATGGTTCTAGCTCTTAGTCTGATTGTAGCAATCCCTTCTGTTCCTGGGGTACGGTAAGTCTAGTACTTGGTGATCCCTTCTGTTCCTAGGGTAGGATAGATCTAGTACTTGGTGATCCCTTCAGTTCCTGGGGAAGAGTAGGTAAAGTACTTGGTGATCCCTTCTGTTCCTAGGGTAGGGTAGGTCTAGTACTTGGTGATCCCTTCTGTTCCTGGGGCAGGGTAGTTCTAGTACTTGGTGATCCCTTCTGTTACTAGGGTAGGGTAAGTCTAGTACTTGGTGATCCCTTCTGTTCCTGGGGAAGAGTAGGTAAAGTACTTGGTGATCCCTTCTGTTCCTGGGGCAGGGTAGGTCTAGTACTTTGTGATCTCTTCTGTACCTAGGGTGGGATGGGTCTAGCTCTTGGTCTGATTGTAGCAATCCCTTCTGTTCCTGGGACAGGGTAGGTCTAGTACTTGGTGATCCCTTCTGTTACTAGGGTAGGATAGGTCTAGTTCTTGGTGATCCCTTCTGTTCCTGGGGTTGGACAGGTCTAGTACTTGGGTGATTTCTTCTGTTCCTGGGATTGGCGAGGTCTAGTACTTGGTGATCCCTTCTGTACCTGGGGTAGAATAGATCTAGTATGTGATCCCTTCTGTTCCTGGGGTTGGACAGGTCTAGTACTTGGTGATCCCTTCTGTTCCTGGGGCTGGACAGGTCTAGTACTTGGTGATCCCTTCTGTACCTAGGGTAGGATGTCTAGTACTTGGTGATCCCTTCTGTTCCTGGGGTAGGATAGGTCTAGTACTTGGTGATCCCTTCTGTTCCTAGGGTAGGGTAGGTCTAGTACTTGGTGATCCCTTCTGTTCCTGGGGTTGGAAAGGTCTAGTACTTGGTGATCCCTTTTGTTCCTGGGGTAGGGTAAGTCTAGTACTTGGTGATCCCTTCTGTTCCTGGGGTAGAGTAGGTAAAGTACTTGGTGATCCCTTCTGTTCATAGGGTAGGGTAGGTCTAGTACTTGGTGATCCCTTCTGTTCCTGGGGTAGGATAGGTCTAGTACTTGGTGATCCCTTCTGTTCCTGGGGTTGGACAGGTCTAGTACTTGGTGATCCCTTCTGTTCCTGGGGTAGGATAGGTCTAGTACTTGGTGATCCCTTCTGTTCCTAGGGTAGGACAGGTCTAGTACTTGGTGATCCCTTCTGTTCCTGGGGTAGGATAGGTCTAGTACTTGGTGATCCCTTCTGTTCCTGGGGTAGGATAGGTCTAGTACTTGGTGATCCCTTCTGTTCCTGGGGTAGGACAGGTCTAGTACTTGGTGATCCCTTCTGTTCCTGGGGTAGGATAGGTCTAGTACTTGGTGATCCCTTCTGTTCCTGGGGTAGGATAGGTCTAGTACTTGGTGATCCCTTCTGTTCCTGGGGTAGGATAGGTCTAGTACTTGGTGATCCCTTCTGTTCCTGGGGTAGGATAGGTCTAGTACTTGGTGATCCCTTCTGTTCCTGGGGTAGGATAGGTCTAGTACTTGGTGATCCCTTCTGTTCCTGGGGTAGGATAGGTCTAGTATTTGGTGATCTCTTACATTCTTGGTCTTGCTCTTCGTCTGGAAGGGTTTTCTACCACACAGAGGATCACCCTACTTGTCTCAGAGGTGACTGGGTATTACATGCGCACATGCAGATCGTTAATCATTTCATCTTTTTAAAAAAATAGATCACACTGATGAAATATTAATACAAATAGTGATAAGTTATGATGGACTTGATGTGAGAACAGATCCTGCATCTGGGACATGCCAGTAACCATGATTGGAGTAGGAAGGACCTTCATGCTCCATTAAGGCTCGGCGTTTTTGCCCAAAAATAAATTCTAGATTTTTTTTCAACCCTGTGTGATTATTGATTTGAATCTCAATTTTCTTATTAACGTTATAAAAACTGAAAAAAAATACCGAGAGATGATTTATTAAGTTATTTTCTTTATATGAATAGCTTAACATATATTACTATAATTATTGTACGGAACTTCACAACTTTTAACCTCTTTATCAGAGATACAATTGGAGAAACGTCTATCTAATTAATTAAAACTTCTGTGTTCTCCGGCAGGGAACAGGTTAACAGCATCTATAATCAATGATGCTCTGCGTGCACTAACATCCCCCTCGGCCCGTCGCCCCCTCAGCCGGTCTCCGACATTGCAGGCGAGAGCAGTGTAAATTGCAGCAGAGCCGAGCAGATCGCGCTGAGCGGGCACTCTGGGCGAGATTACATGAGAGTCTGTCAGTACCGGCCCCACCATGGAGGGTTAAATAAATGACATTAAGGCCGGATACACACGACTGTGAAAAACGATCCACGTGTCCGCCGGATATCTCAGCCCGACCTCGGTACATGTGAACAGTCAGTTTTTCATGGCCGTTTTGCATCAGTGCGTCTCCAATTTTTCATCCATTTCCAGTTCATCTGTCCGTTTGTCATCCATTTTTCATGGCCATTAAAAAACAAATGGATGGATTTAATTTGTCAGGTTTTTTTTTTGTCCCAACCCCATAAAAACACCACAATGCCCATGTAGATAGTGCCACTGTAGCTCCCTCTAGGAGCAGAATCCCCAGCCAGAGCGTTGCACACATATATGGACAGTGACGTCAGGGGCTCCAAGAGCAGAATCCCCTGCCAGAGCATCGCCAACGCTGTGCCTGGGGATTCCGCTTCAGGAGTAGCCCGACATCACCATCCATATATGGACAGGGACATAAAGGGCTTTCCCAAGACAGGAGCTTCCTCCTGCAGCACGCCACGATGACACCACTAGGGAATCGATTCAACTATTCTGTTAAAAAAACAGAATCTTCAGAGGCCTTGAGGGCGACTACATAACGTTAACTTGATTAATCGCCCAGCCCGATAGCCAAGTAATGTGTGCCTTGTTGCGTTTGCTACATTCAATAGCGTTGATCACATGATGCGTGTTGAAGTTAATAAACACATCGATCTTTTCTTTCTTGTGCATACCTACACGTTACACCTGCTTCCTCTACATTGGGATAACCATTTTTTGGGGGAATTACCTGATGTAGGTTTATGGTAAAGAGACGTGTCCAGGACGGCGTTACCTGATGTGGGTTTATGGTAAAGAGACGCGTCCAGGACGGCGTTACCGGATGTGGGTTTATGGTAAAGAGACGTGTCCAGGACGGCGTTACCTGATGTGGGTTTATGGTAAAGAGACGCGTCCAGGACAGTGTTACCGGATGTGGGTTTATGGTAAAGAGACACGTCCAGGACGGCGTTACCCGATGTGGGTTTATGGTAAAGAGACGCGTCCAGGACGGTGTTACCCGATGTGGGTTTATGGTAAAGAGACGCGTCCAGGACGGTGTTACCGGATGTGGGTTTATGGTAAAGAGACGCGTCCAGGTCGGCGTTACCCGATGTGGGTTTATGGTAAAGAGACGCGTCCAGGACAGTGTTACCGGATGTGGGTTTATGGTAAAGAGACGCGTCCAGGACGGTGTTACCGGATGTGGGTTTATGGTAAAGAGACGCGTCCAGGACGGCGTTACCCGATGTGGGTTTATGGTAAAGAGACGCGTCCAGGACGGCGTTACCGGATGTGGGTTTATGGTAAAGAGCCGCGTCCAGGACGGTGTTACCGGATGTGGGTTTATGGTAAAGAGACGCGTCCAGGACGGCGTTACCGGATGTGGGTTTATGGTAAAGAGACGCCTCCAGGATGGTGTTACCTGTTGTGGGTTTATGGTAAAGAGCCGTGTCCAGGACGGTGTTACCGGATGTGGGTTTATGGTAAAGAGACGTGTCCAGGACGGCGTTACCCGATGTGGGTTTATGGTAAAGAGACGCGTCCAGGACGGCGTTACCGGATGTGGGTTTATGGTAAAGAGCCGCGTCCAGGACGGTGTTACCGGATGTGGGTTTATGGTAAAGAGACGCGTCCAGGACGGCGTTACCGGATGTGGGTTTATGGTAAAGAGACGCCTCCAGGATGGTGTTACCGGATGTGGGTTTATGGTAAAGAGACGTGTCCAGGACGGTGTTACCGGATGTGGGTTTATGGTAAAGAGACATGGTCACACAACCGTTCTTTATGTCACCTGAGAAATACCTAAGAATACTTTCTCTGCATGTAGCACTTGTAAATTTAAATCATTGCCATTGACGAAGTCCACAAGCCGTGGTATGGACGATGCATCATGACCGCAAACCAGTAATAGGTCATCTATGGAGAGCCCATTCCACATGACGGCTTCATCAAGGAGATTATTTTCAGAGAAAATAATGTTTTCTTCCCACCATGCCATAGACAAATTAGCCAGGGATGATGAAAACTCATCGGGCGCCCTCAATTTATAAAAGATACAAACCATCGAAGCAGAAAAGGTTGTTATTAATAATGGACTGCGATTACGATGAGCTCGTGTTTCTGCTGTAGTTACTGTATTTGGTCACATGAAGAGTCACCGCTTGTACTGCGAGGGGATGGGGGATACACGAGTATAAACCACCACGTGGCAGGAGACCGAGGTGACTACATCTCACCAAAGAAATTGATGGAAAGCCTTTAACACGTCCATACTGTTTTATAAATAGCCTGTGGCCCTTTGTACTAGAGGTTTCATATATATATCCATCCACCCAGGCACTCATCCCCTCATAGAGACCTAATGCCGGAGATTATAGGATGCAGGGTGGGGGAGGGGACATTTTTGTGCATCGTGGGCATTCCATGAAAAATGGGCACAACAGGAAATTCTGTCAGTAAAAAACTGACAACTGCCTTGTTGAGAGTCCTAGCGCCAAGGCCCCATGCACATGACCATAGGTTTCATCCGTAATTATTGACCCATTCATTTCTATGGCCAATAGACATCTTCCCATATAGTTACGGAAAGGGATCCGGGCTGTAGAAATATTCCGTAAAAAAATATGTAGTATTTTTTGATTTTACGGACCGTGCTCCCATACTTTATAATGCGGGTGACTGCCACGGAGCATGATTACGGGCACGGTCATGGGGCCTAACCCCTCCTCAGGCAGCTCTTAATTCTGATGTACATGCTGCAGAAGGGTCGTCTGATCATTTACCAGGAGTGTTGACGTAGTATAGAGCGTTATAGACTTCTTCCTCATCTAGAATGGAGTCCAAGACCACCACTGCGCCTCCCCGGTCTGCCCCTCGTATAACTATATTATGATTATTTTTCAGATCCCAAATGGCAGAGAATTGTTTCGCTGTTAGGTTATCGGCGGTATAACCCCTGTAAACCTCGTGTAGGTGCTGGGCGTGGAGCAGGGTGGGGACTGTCAAATAGCAACTTAAAGGGAGTCCGTCACTGGAAATTGGCCTGTCAAAGCAGCAGAACAGTGATCACGGGCAGCCTCGCCGGCATCGGAGCATGCCCAGAACAGCACTGAAGTTCAACCGCTTCATTCAGCTCCACCGCAGATGCGCCGATTACATCACACTACACCAGAGCACTGTACGGAGCATGCGCTGAGTCTGATCACAGCTTCTGCACTGCCTGGACCTGTCAATCTAACAAATGAGGGATGGGAGATTTCCTGAGTGGCCGCATCTTACCTCGGCTCCGTGCACCGTGCAGGGAATCCAGCTGTTACCGCTGACATCGGAGGCTCGCCGACCTCCTTCTAGTGGTAGGTGCACAGGACACCCTCCCCTGCACCGGAGCCGCACATTTGCTCCAGGAGTCGTCGGTGTCTCCATTGAGGCACGCCGCCCTAGCGACCGCCGGCCATCTTGTGGCCTACTACTCCACCACGGGCGGGGACAGCCTGGTAGTAGCACCGGAGCTGCTGCCTTCCATCTTCCCCTAAGAGAGGGTCTCGGAGCCCTTATATTGCCTCCCAGAGACATTTACTTGCCGGTGAGGGCCACTGGCGTCGCACACCTGTCCTCATCACTGAGGAGTCATCGGCCATCTTGGGGCCTGCTGCTGGTCTTGAGGCTACTGGAACATCTCCCCATTACATCTGGGATCCCCAGTAGCCTCGAGGAGGGGGACTGTGAGGCGGACATCACCCCCATGCACAAAGGATGCTGGAGGCAGCTGTAACACCTCTGCCTGGCTCCCTAAGGGGGAAGAATTGAGCGCCCCGTTCGCTGCTGGCTCCTTCCTCACCATCAAGGAGTTGGCGGCCATCTTGTGCTCTGCAGGCCTTCATCTCTCAAAGTAAAGCAACCGGACCGGAGATATCACCTGGGACTGAAGGATTGCAGAGTCTCCCCTTTCAAGGACTGAATATAATCTTCTGCTGAGTACAGGGGCCACATAGTGACCTGTCGCATGTATATTTTGAACTCAAACCTGTGCTGCACGCTTGTAATCTGGAATATCTGCCATCTGGATAACGACATTGCCTGATGTCCCGGCCTGTCTGCTCATACTTCACTATCATCTGACTGAAAGAAGATGTCACCACATTATAAGTGTCCTGTCTCCTACATAATGTGATCAGCGCTGTAATGTAGATAACAGTGGTCCTAGTAATAAAGAGGCTCTGTCACCAGATTATAAGTGTCCTGTCTCCTACATAATGTGATCAGCGCTGTAATGTAGATAACAGTGGTCCTAGTAATAAAGAGGCTCTGTCACCAGATTATAAGTGTCCTGTCTCCTACATAATGTGATCAGCGCTGTAATGTAGATAACAGTGGTCCTAGTAATAAAGAGGCTGTCACCACATTATAAGTGTCCTGTCTCCTACATAATGTGATCAGCGCTGTAATGTAGATAACAGTGGTCCTAGTAATAAAGAGGCTCTGTCACCAGATTATAAGTGTCCTGTCTCCTACATAATGTGATCAGCGCTGTAATGTAGATAACAGTGGTCCTAGTAATAAAGAGGCTGTCACCACATTATAAGTGTCCTGTCTCCTACATAATGTGATCAGCGCTGTAATGTAGATAACAGTGGTCCTAGTAATAAAGAGGCTGTCACCACATTATAAGTGTCCTGTCTCCTACATAATCTGATCGGCGCTGTAATGTAGATAACAGTGGTCCTAGTACTAAAAAGGCTGTCACCACATTATAAGTGCCCTGTCTCCTACATAATGTGATCAGCCCTGTAATGTAGATAACAGTGGTCCTAGTAATAAAGAGTCTCTGTCACCACATTATAAGTGCCCTGTCTCCTACATAATGTGATCAGCGCTGTAATGTAGATCACAGTGGTCCTAGTAATAAAGAGGCTGTCACCACATTATAAGTGTCCTGTCTCCTACATGTGATCGGCGCTGTAATGTAGATAACAGTGGTCCTAGTAATAAAGAGGCTGTCACCAGATTATAAGTGTCCTATCTCCTACATACTGTGATCGGCAGTGTAATGTAGAGAACAGTGGTCCTAGTAATAAAAAGGCTGTCACCAGATTATAAGTGTCCTGTCTCCTATATAATGTGATCGGTGCTGTGATGTAGATAACAGTGGTCCTAGTAATAAAGAGGCTGTCATCACATTATAAGTGTCCTGTCTCCTATATAATGTGATCAGCGCTGTAATGTAGATAACAGTGGTCCTAGTAATAAAGAGGCTGTCACCAGATTATAAGTGTCCTGTCTCCTACATAATGTGATCAGCACTGTAATGTAGATAACAGTGGTCCTAGTAATAAAGAGGCTGTCACCAGATTATAAGTGTCCTGTCTCCTACATAATGTGATCTGTGCTGTAATGTAGATAACAGTGGTCCTAGTAATAAAGAGGCTCTGTCACCACATTATAAGTGTCCTGTCTCCTACATAATGTGATCAGCGCTGTAATGTAGATAACAGTGGTCCTAGTAATAAAGAGGCTGTCACCAGATTATAAGTGACCTGTCTCCTATATAATGTGATCGGCGCTATTCACAGCGCTGACCCCCCCCCATGTACTATTCACAGCGCTGACCCCCCCCCCCCATGTACTATTCACAGCGCTGACCCCCCATGTACTATTCACAGCGCTGACCCCCCCCCCCATGTACTATTCACAGCACTGACCCCCCCCCCCATGTACTATTCACAGCACTGACCCCCCCCCATGTACTATTCACAGCGCTGACCCCCCATGTACTATTCACAGCGCTGACCCCCCATGTACTATTCACAGCGCTGACCCCCCATGTACTATTCACAGCGCTGACCCCCCATGTACTACTCACAGCGCTGATCCCCCATGTACTACTCACAGCACTGACCCCCCATGTACTACTCACAGCGCTGACACCCCATGTACTATTCACAGCGCTGACACCCCCATGTACTACTCACAGCGCTGACCCCCCCATGTACTATTCACAGCACTGACCCCCCATGTACTATTCACAGCACTGACCCCCCATGTACTACTCACAGCACTGACCCCCCATGTACTACTCACAGCACTGACCCCCCATGTACTATTCACAGCGCTGACCCCCCCATGTACTACTCACAGCGCTGACCCCCCCATGTACTATTCACAGCACTGACACCCCATGTACTATTCACAGCACTGACACCCCATGTACTATTCACAGCACTGACACCCCATGTACTATTCACAGCACTGACCCCCCCATGTACTACTCACAGCACTGACCCCCCATGTACTATTCACAGCACTGACCCCCCATGTACTATTCACAGCACTGACACCCCATGTACTACTCACAGCACTGACACCCCATGTACTATTCACAGCACTGACCCCCCCATGTACTACTCACAGCGCTGACCCCCCATGTACTATTCACAGCACTGACCCCCCCATGTACTACTCACAGCACTGACCCCCCATGTACTATTCACAGCACTGACCCCCCCATGTACTATTCACAGCACTGACCCCCCCATGTACTATTCACAGCACTGACCCCCCATGTATTATTCACTGCACTATATACAGAGGAGAAACCTACCCCCAGTGTATAGACCGGACTGTATAGACCCAGTATATACTGACTGTACTATATACAGAGGAGAAACCTACCCCCAGTATATACAGACTGCACTATATACAGAGAAGAAACCTACCCCCAGTGTAGAGACCGGACTGTATAGACCCAATATACAGACTGTACTATATACAGAGGAGAGACCTACCCCCAGTATATACAGACTGTACTATATACAGAGGAGAAACCTACCCCCACTATATACAGAGGAGAAACCTACCCCCAGTGTATAGACCGGACTGTATAGACCCAGTGTATAGACCGGACTGTATAGACCCAGTATATACAGACTGTACTATATACAGAGGAGAAACCTACCCCCAGTGTATAGACCGGACTGTATAGACCCAGTATATACAGACTGTACTATATACAGAGGAGAAACCTACCCCCAGTATATACAGAGGAGAAACCTACCCCCAGTGTATACAGAGGAGAAACCTACCCCCAGTATATACAGAGGAGAAACCTACCCCCAGTGTAAAGACCAGACTGTATAGACCCAGTATATACAGAGGAGAGACCTACCCCAGTATATACAGACTGTACTATATACAGAGGAGAAACCTACCCCCAGTATATAGAGTAGAAACCTACCCCCAGTATATACAGAGGAGAAACCTACCCCCAGTATATACAGAGGAGAAACCTACCCCCAGTATATAGAGTAGAAACCTACCCCCAGTATATACAGAGGAGAAACCTACCCCCAGTGTATAGACCGGACTGTATAGACCCAGTATATATAGACTGTACTATATACAGAGGAGAAACCTACCCCCAGTATATACAGACTGCATTATATACAAATGAGAAACCTACCCCCAGTATATACAGAGGAGAAACCTACCCCCAGTGTACAGACCGGACTGTATAGACCCAGTATATACAGACTGTACTATATACAGAGGAGAGACCTACCCCCAGTATATACAGAGGAGAAACCTACCCCCAGTGTATAGACCGGACTGTATAGACCCAGTATATACAGACTGTACTATATACAGAGGAGAAACCTACCCCCAGTATATACAGAGGAGAAACCTACCCCCAGTATATACAGACTGCACTATATACAGAGGAGAAACCTACCCCCAGTGTATAGACCGGACTGTATAGGCCCAGTATATACAGACTGTACTATATACAGAGGAGAGACCTACACCCAGTATATACAGACTGCACTATATACAGAGGAGAAACCTACCCCCAGAGTATAGACCGGACTGTATAGACCCAGTATATACAGAGACTGTACTATATACAGAGGAGAAACCTACCCCCAGTGTATAGACCGGACTGTATAGACCCAGGATATACAGACTGTACTATATACAGAGGAGAGACCTACCCCCAGTATATACAGACTGTACTATATACAGAGGAGAAACCTACCCCCAGTATATACAGAGGAGAAACCTACCCCCAGTTTATAGACCGGACTGTATAGACCCAGTATATACAGACTGTACTATATACAGAGGAGAGACCAACACCCAGTATATACAGACTGCACTATATACAGAGGAGAAACCTACCCCCAGTATATACAGAGGAGAAACCTACCCCCAGTGTATAGACCGGACTGTATAGACCTAGTATATACAGACTGTACTATATACAGAGGAGAAACCTACCCCCAGTGTATAGACCGGACTGTATAGACCCAGTATATACAGACTGTACTATATACAGAGGAGAGACCTACCCCCAGTATATACAGACTGTACTATATACAGAGGAGAAACCTACCCCCAGTATATACAGAGGAGAAACCTACCCCCAGTGTATAGACCGGACTGTATAGACCCAGTATATACAGACTGTACTATATACAGAGGAGAGACCTACCCCCAGTATATACAGACTGCACTATATACAGAGGAGAAACCTACCCCCAGTATATACAGAGGAGAAACCTACCCCCAGTGTATAGACCAGACTGTATAGACCCAGTATATACAGACTGTACTATATACAGAGGAGAGACCTACCCCCAGTATATACAGACTGTACTATATACAGAGGAGAAACCTACCCCCAGTATATACAGAGGAGAAACCTACCCCCAGTGTATAGACCGGACTGTATAGACCCAGTATATACAGACTGTACTATATACAGAGGAGAGACCTACCCCCAGTATATACAGACTGCACTATATACAGAGGAGAAACCTACCCCCAGTATATACAGAGGAGAAACCTACCCCCAGTGTATAGACCGGACTGTATAGACCCAGTATATACAGACTGTACTATATACAGAGGAGAAACCTACCCCCAGTGTATACAGAGGAGAAACCTACCCCCAGTGTATACAGAGGAGAAACCTACCCCCAGTGTATACAGAGGAGAAACCTACCCCCAGTGTATACAGAGGAGAAACCTACCCCCAGTATATACAGACTGCACTATATACAGAGGAGAAACCTACCCCCAGTATATACAGAGGAGAAACCTACCCCCAGTGTATAGACCGGACTGTATAGACCCAGTATATACAGACTGTACTATATACAGAGGAGAAACCTACCCCCAGTGTATACAGAGGAGAAACCTACCCCCAGTATATACAGAGGAGAAACCTACCCCCAGTGTATACAGAGGAGAAACCTACCCCCAGTGTATAGACCAGACTGTATAGACCCAGTATATACAGAGGAAAAACCTACCCCCAGTGTATAGACCGGACTGTATAGACCCAGGATATACAGACTGTACTATATACAGAGGAGAGACCTACCCCCAGTATATACAGACTGTACTATATACAGAGGAGAAACCTACCCCCAGTATATACAGAGGAGAAACCTACCCCCAGTGTATAGACCGGACTGTATAGACCCAGTATATACAGACTGTACTATATACAGAGGAGAGACCTACCCCCAGTATATACAGAGGAGAAACCTACCCCCAGTGTATAGACCGGACTGTATAGACCCAGTATATACAGACTGTACTATATACAGAGGAGAAACCTACCCCCAGTATATACAGAGGAGAGACCTACCCCCAGTATATACAGAGGAGAAACCTACCCCCAGTGTATAGACCGGACTGTATAGACCCAGTATATACAGACTGTACTATATACAGAGGAGAAACCTACCCCCAGTATATACAGAGGAGAGACCTACCCCCAGTATATACAGAGGAGAAACCTACCCCCAGTGTATAGACCGGACTGTATAGACCCAGTATATACAGACTGTACTATATAAAGAGGAGAAACCTACCCCCAGTATATACAGACTGCACTATATACAGAGGAGAAACCTACCCCCAGTATATACAGACTGCACTATATACAGAGGAGAATCCTACCCCCAGTATATACAGAGGAGAAACCTACCCCCAGTGTATAGACCGGACTGTATAGACCCAGTATATACAGACTGTACTATATACAGAGGAGAAACCTACCCCCAGTATATACAGAGGAGAAACCTACCCCCAGTGTATAGACCGGACTGTATAGACCCAGTATATACAGACTGTACTATATACAGAGGAGAGACCTACCCAGAGTATATACAGACTGCACTATATACAGAGGAGAAACCTACCCCCAGTATATACAGGGGAGAAACCTACCCCCAGTGTATAGACCGGACTGTATAGACCCAGTATATACAGACTGTACTATATACAGAGGAGAAACCTACCCCCAGTATATACAGAGGAGAGACCTACCCCCAGTGTATAGACCGGACTGTATAGACCCAGTATATACAGACTGTACTATATACAGAGGAGAAACCTACCCCCAGTATATACAGAGGAGAAACCTACCCCCAGTGTATAGACCAGACTGTATAGACCCAGTATATACAGACTGTACTATATACAGAGGAGAAACCTACCCCCAGTGTATAGACCGGACTGTATAGACCCAATATACAGACTGTACTATATACAGAGGAGAGACCTACCCCCAGTATACACAGACTGTACTATATACAGAGGAGAAACCTACCCCCAGTATATAGAGGAGAAACCTACCCACAGTATATACAGAGGAGAAACCTACCACCAGAGTATAGACCGGACTGTATAGACCCAGTATATACAGACTGTACTATATACAGAGGAGAAACCTACCCCCAGTGTATAGACCGGACTGTATAGACCCAGTATATACAGACTGTACTATATACAGAGGAGAGACCTACCCCCAGTGTATAGACCGGACTGTATAGACCCAGTATATACAGACTGTACTATATACAGAGGAGAAACCTACCCCCAGTATATACAGAGGAGAAACCTACCCCCAGTGTATACAGAGGAGAAACCTACCCCCAGTGTATACAGAGGAGAAACCTACCCCCAGTATATACAGACTGCACTATATACAGAGGAGAAACCTACCCCCAGTATATACAGAGGAGAAACCTACCCCCAGTGTATAGACCGGACTGTATAGACCCAGTATATACAGACTGTACTATATACAGAGGAGAAACCTACCCCCAGTGTATACAGAGGAGAAACCTACCCCCAGTATATACAGAGGAGAAACCTACCCCCAGTGTATAGACCGGACTGTATAGACCCAGTATATACAGACTGTACTATATACAGAGGAGAAACCTACCCCCAGTATATACAGAGGAGAAACCTACCCCCAGTGTATAGACCAGACTGTATAGACCCAGTATATACAGACTGTACTATATACAGAGGAGAAACCTACCCCCAGTGTATAGACCGGACTGTATAGACCCAATATACAGACTGTACTATATACAGAGGAGAGACCTACCCCCAGTATATACAGACTGTACTATTTACAGAGGAGAAACCTACCCCCAGTATATAAAGAAACCTACCCACAGTATATACAGAGGAGAAACCTACCCCCAGTATATACAGAGGAGAAACCTACCCCCAGTATATACAGACTGTACTATATACAGAGGAGAGACCTACCCCCAGTATATACAGACTGCACTATATACAGAGGAGAAACCTACCCCCAGTATATACAGAGGAGCAACCTACCACCAGAGTATAGACCGGACTGTATAGACCCAGTATATACAGACTGTACTATATACAGAGGAGAGACCTACCCCCAGTATATACAGACTGTACTATATACAGAGGAGAAACCTACCCCCAGTATATACAGAGGAGAAACCTACCCCCAGTGTATAGACCGGACTGTATAGACCCAGTATATACAGACTGTACTATATACAGAGGAGAGACCTACCCCCAGTATATACAGAGGAGAAACCTACCCCCAGTGTATAGACCGGACTGTATAGACCCAGTATATACAGACTGTACTATATACAGAGGAGAGACCTACCCCCCAGTATATACAGATTGCACTATATACAGAGGAGAAACCTACCCCCAGTATATACAGAGGAGAAACCTACCCCTAGTATATACAGACTGCACTATATACAGAGGAGAAACCTACCCCCAGTATATACAGAGGAGAAACCTACCCCCAGTGTATAGACCGGACTGTATAGGCCCAGTATATACAGACTGTACTATATACAGAGGAGAGACCTACACCCAGTATATACAGACTGCACTATATACAGAGGAGAAACCTACCCCCAGAGTATAGACCGGACTGTATAGACCCAGTATATACAGACTGTACTATATACAGAGAAGAGACCTAACCCCAGTATATACAAACTGTACTATATACAGAGGAGAAACCTACCCCCAGTGTATAGACCGGACTGTATAGACCCAGGATATACAGACTGTACTATATACAGAGGAGAGACCTACCCCCAGTATATACAGACTGTACTATATACAAAGGAGAAACCTACCCCCAGTATATACAGAGGAGAAACCTACCCCCAGTGTATAGACCGGACTGTATAGACCCAGTATATACAGACTGTACTATATACAGAGGAGAGACCTACCCCCAGTATATACAGAGGAGAAACCTACCCCCAGTGTATAGACCGGACTGTATAGACCCAGTATATACAGACTGTACTATATACAGAGGAGAAACCTACCCCCAGTATATACAGAGGAGAGACCTACCCCCAGTATATACAGAGGAGAAACCTACCCCCAGTGTATAGACCGGACTGTATAGACCCAGTATATACAGACTGTACTATATACAGAGGAGAAACCTACCCCCAGTATATACAGAGGAGAGACCTACCCCCAGTATATACAGAGGAGAAACCTACCCCCAGTGTATAGACCGGACTGTATAGACCCAGTATATACAGACTGTACTATATACAGAGGAGAAACCTACCCCCAGTGTATAGACCGGACTGTATAGACCCAGTATATACAGACTGTACTATATACAGAGGAGAGACCTACCCCCAGTATATACAGACTGTACTATATACAGAGGAGAAACCTACCCCCAGTATATACAGAGGAGAAACCTACCCCCAGTATATACAGAGGAGAAACCTACCCCCAGTGTATAGACCGGACTGTATAGACCCAGTATATACAGACTGTACTATATACAGAGGAGAAACCTACCCCCAGTGTATAGACCGGACTGTATAGACCCAGTATATACAGACTGTACTATATACAGAGGAGAGACCTACCCCCCAGTATATACAGACTGTACTATATACAGAGGAGAAACCTACCCCCAGTATATAGAGGAGAAACCTACCCACAGTATATACAGAGGAGAAACCTACCCCCAGTATATACAGAGGAGAAACCTACCCCCAGTATATACAGAGGAGAAACCTACCCCCAGTGTATAGACAGGACTGTATAGGCCCAGTATATAGACTGTACTATATACAGAGGAGAGACCTACCCCCAGTATATACAGAGGAGAAACCTACCCCCAGTGTATACAGAGGAGAAACCTACCCCCAGTGTATAGACCGGACTGTATAGGCCCAGTATATACAGACTGCACTATATACAGAGGAGAAACCTACCCCCAGTATATACAGAGGAGAAACCTACCACCAGAGTATAGACCGGACTGTATAGACCCAGTATATACAGACTGTACTATATACAGAGGAGAGTCCTACCCCCAGTGTATAGACCGGACTGTATAGACCCAGTATATACAGACTGTACTATATACAAAGGAGAGACCTACCCCCAGTGTATACAGAGGAGAAACCTACCCCCAGTATATATATACAGAGGAGAAACCTACCCCCAGTGTATAGACCGGACTGTATAGACCCAGTATATACAGACTGTACTATATACAGAGGAGAGACCTACCCCCAGTATATACAGAGGAGAAACCTACCCCCAGTATATACAGAGGAGAAACCTACCCCCAGTATATACAGAGGAGAAACCTACCCCCAGTGTATAGACCAGACTGCATAGACCCAGTATATACAGACTGTACTATATACAGAGGAGAGACCTACCCCCAGTACATACAGACTGCACTATATACAGAGGAGAAACCTACCCCCAGTATATACAGAGGAGAAACCTACCCCCAGTGTATAGACCAGACTGTATAGACCCAGTATATACAGACTGTACTATATACAGAGGAGAGACCTACCCCCAGTATATACAGACTGTACTATATACAGAGGAGAAACCTACCCCCAGTATATACAGAGGAGAAACCTACCCCCAGTGTATAGACCGGACTGTATAGACCCAGTATATACAGACTGTACTATATACAGAGGAGAGACCTACCCCCAGTATATACAGACTGCACTATATACAGAGGAGAAACCTACCCCCAGTATATACAGAGGAGAAACCTACCCCCAGTGTATAGACCGGACTGTATAGACCCAGTATATACAGACTGTACTATATACAGAGGAGAAACCTACCCCCAGTATATACAGAGGAGAAACCTACCCCCAGTGTATACAGAGGAGAAACCTACCCCCAGTGTATACAGAGGAGAAACCTACCCCCAGTATATACAGACTGCACTATATACAGAGGAGAAACCTACCCCCAGTATATACAGAGGAGAAACCTACCCCAAGTGTATAGACCGGACTGTATAGACCCAGTATATACAGACTGTACTATATACAGAGGAGAAACCTACCCCCAGTGTATACAGAGGAGAAACCTACCCCCAGTATATACAGAGGAGAAACCTACCCCCAGTGTATACAGAGGAGAAACCTACCCCCAGTGTATAGACCAGACTGTATAGACCCAGTATATACAGACTGTACTATATACAGAGAAGAAACCTACCCCCAGTATATACAGAGGAGAAACCTACCCCCAGTGTATAGACCAGACTGTATAGACCCAGTATATACAGACTGTACTATATACAGAGGAGAAACCTACCCCCAGTGTATAGACCGGACTGTATAGACCCAGGATATACAGACTGTACTATATACAGAGGAGAGACCTACCCCCAGTATATACAGACTGTACTATATACAGAGGAGAAACCTACCCCCAGTATATACAGAGGAGAAACCTACCCCCAGTGTATAGACCGGACTGTATAGACCCAGTATATACAGACTGTACTATATACAGAGGAGAGACCTACCCCCAGTGTATAGACCGGACTGTATAGACCCAGTATATACAGACTGTACTATATACAGAGGAGAAACCTACCCCCAGTATATACAGAGGAGAGACCTACCCCCAGTATATACAGAGGAGAAACCTACCCCCAGTGTATAGACCGGACTGTATAGACCCAGTATATACAGACTGTACTATATACAGAGGAGAAACCTACCCCCAGTATATACAGAGGAGAGACCTACCCCCAGTATATACAGAGGAGAAACCTACCCCCAGTGTATAGACCGGACTGTATAGACCCAGTATATACAGACTGTACTATATACAGAGGAGAAACCTACCCCCAGTGTATAGACCGGACTGTATAGACCCAGTATATACAGACTGTACTATATACAGAGGAGAGACCTACCCCCAGTATATACAGAGGAGAAACCTACCCCCAGTATATACAGAGGAGAAACCTACCCCCAGTGTATAGACCGGACTGTATAGACCCAGTATATACAGACTGTACTATATACAGAGGAGAAACCTACCCCCAGTATATACAGACTGCACTATATACAGAGGAGAAACCTACCCCCAGTATATACAGAGGAGAAACCTACCTCCAGTGTATAGACCAGACTGTATAGACCCAGTATATACAGACTGTACTATATACAGAGGAGAAACCTACCCCCAGTGTATAGACCGGACTGTATAGACCCAGTATATACAGACTGTACTATATACAGAGGAGAGACCTACCCCCCAGTATATACAGACTGTACTATATACAGAGGAGAAACCTACCCCCAGTATATAGAGGAGAAACCTACCCACAGTATATACAGAGGAGAAACCTACCCCCAGTATATACAGAGGAGAAACCTACCCCCAGTATATACAGAGGAGAAACCTACCCCCAGTGTATAGACAGGACTGTATAGGCCCAGTATATAGACTGTACTATATACAGAGGAGAGACCTACCCCCAGTATATACAGAGGAGAAACCTACCCCCAGTGTATACAGAGGAGAAACCTACCCCCAGTGTATATACCGGACTGTATAGGCCCAGTATATACAGACTGCACTATATACAGAGGAGAAACCTACCCCCAGTATATACAGAGGAGAAACCTACCACCAGAGTATAGACCGGACTGTATAGACCCAGTATATACAGACTGTACTATATACAGAGGAGAGACCTACCCCCAGTGTATAGACCGGACTGTATAGACCCAGTATATACAGACTGTACTATATACAAAGGAGAGACCTACCCCCAGTGTATACAGAGGAGAAACCTACCCCCAGTATATATATACAGAGGAGAAACCTACCCCCAGTGTATAGACCGGACTGTATAGACCCAGTATATACAGACTGTACTATATACAGAGGAGAGACCTACCCCCAGTATATACAGAGGAGAAACCTACCCCCAGTATATACAGAGGAGAAACCTACCCCCAGTATATACAGAGGAGAAACCTACCCCCAGTGTATAGACCAGACTGCATAGACCCAGTATATACAGACTGTACTATATACAGAGGAGAGACCTACCCCCAGTACATACAGACTGCACTATATACAGAGGAGAAACCTACCCCCAGTATATACAGAGGAGAAACCTACCCCCAGTGTATAGACCAGACTGTATAGACCCAGTATATACAGACTGTACTATATACAGAGGAGAGACCTACCCCCAGTATATACAGACTGTACTATATACAGAGGAGAAACCTACCCCCAGTATATACAGAGGAGAAACCTACCCCCAGTGTATAGACCGGACTGTATAGACCCAGTATATACAGACTGTACTATATACAGAGGAGAGACCTACCCCCAGTATATACAGACTGCACTATATACAGAGGAGAAACCTACCCCCAGTATATACAGAGGAGAAACCTACCCCCAGTGTATAGACCGGACTGTATAGACCCAGTATATACAGACTGTACTATATACAGGAGGAGAAACCTACCCCCAGTATATACAGAGGAGACACCTACCCCCAGTGTATACAGAGGAGAAACCTACCCCCAGTGTATACAGAGGAGAAACCTACCCCCAGTATATACAGACTGCACTATATACAGAGGAGAAACCTACCCCCAGTATATACAGAGGAGAAACCTACCCCCAGTGTATAGACCGGACTGTATAGACCCAGTATATACAGACTGTACTATATACAGAGGAGAAACCTACCCCCAGTGTATACAGAGGAGAAACCTACCCCCAGTATATACAGAGGAGAAACCTACCCCCAGTGTATACAGAGGAGAAACCTACCCCCAGTGTATACAGAGGAGAAACCTACCCCCAGTGTATAGACCAGACTGTATAGACCCAGTATATACAGACTGTACTATATACAGAGAAGAAACCTACCCCCAGTATATACAGAGGAGAAACCTACCCCCAGTGTATAGACCGGACTGTATAGGCCCAGTATATACAGACTGTACTATATACAGAGGAGAGACCTACACCCAGTATATACAGACTGCACTATATACAGAGGAGAAACCTACCCCCAGAGTATAGACCGGACTGTATAGACCCAGTATATACAGACTGTACTATATACAGAGAAGAGACCTAACCCCAGTATATACAGACTGTACTATATACAGAGGAGAAACCTACCCCCAGTGTATAGACCGGACTGTATAGACCCAGGATATACAGACTGTACTATATACAGAGGAGAGACCTACCCCCAGTATATACAGACTGTACTATATACAGAGGAGAAACCTACCCCCAGTATATACAGAGGAGAAACCTACCCCCAGTGTATAGACCGGACTGTATAGACCCAGTATATACAGACTGTACTATATACAGAGGAGAGACCTACCCCCAGTATATACAGAGGAGAAACCTACCCCCAGTGTATAGACCGGACTGTATAGACCCAGTATATACAGACTGTACTATATACAGAGGAGAAACCTACCCCCAGTATATACAGAGGAGAGACCTACCCCCAGTATATACAGAGGAGAAACCTACCCCCAGTGTATAGACCGGACTGTATAGACCCAGTATATACAGACTGTACTATATACAGAGGAGAAACCTACCCCCAGTATATACAGAGGAGAGACCTACCCCCAGTATATACAGAGGAGAAACCTACCCCCAGTGTATAGACCGGACTGTATAGACCCAGTATATACAGACTGTACTATATACAGAGGAGAAACCTACCCCCAGTGTATAGACCGGACTGTATAGACCCAGTATATACAGACTGTACTATATACAGAGGAGAGACCTACCCCCAGTATATACAGACTGTACTATATACAGAGGAGAAACCTACCCCCAGTATATACAGAGGAGAAACCTACCCCCAGTATATACAAAGGAGAAACCTACCCCCAGTGTATAGACCGGACTGTATAGACCCAGTATATACAGACTGTACTATATACAGAGGAGAGACCTACCCCCAGTATATACAGACTGCACTATATACAGAGGAGAAACCTACCCCCAGTATATACAGAGGAGAAACCTACCTCCAGTGTATAGACCAGACTGTATAGACCCAGTATATACAGACTGTACTATATACAGAGGAGAGACCTACCCCCCAGTATATACAGACTGTACTATATACAGAGGAGAAACCTACCCCCAGTGTATAGACCGGACTGTATAGACCCAGTATATACAGACTGTACTATATACAGAGGAGAGACCTACCCCCCAGTATATACAGACTGTACTATATACAGAGGAGAAACCTACCCCCAGTATATAGAGGAGAAACCTACCCACAGTATATACAGAGGAGAAACCTACCCCCAGTACATACAGAGGAGAAACCTACCCCCAGTATATACAGAGGAGAAACCTACCCCCAGTGTATAGACAGGACTGTATAGGCCCAGTATATAGACTGTACTATATACAGAGGAGAGACCTACCCCCAGTAAATACAGAGGAGAAACCTACCCCCAGTGTATACAGAGGAGAAACCTACCCCCAGTGTATAGACCGGACTGTATAGGCCCAGTATATACAGACTGCACTATATACAGAGGAGAAACCTACCACCAGAGTATAGACCGGACTGTATAGACCCAGTATATACAGACTGTACTATATACAGAGGAGAGTCCTACCCCCAGTGTATAGACCGGACTGTATAGACCCAGTATATACAGACTGTACTATATACAAAGGAGAGACCTACCCCCAGTGTATACAGAGGAGAAACCTACCCCCAGTATATATATACAGAGGAGAAACCTACCCCCAGTATATACAGAGGAGAAACCTACCCCCAGTATATACAGAGGAGAAACCTACCCCCAGTATATACAGAGGAGAAACCTACCCCCAGTGTATAGACCAGACTGCATAGACCCAGTATATACAGACTGTACTATATACAGAGGAGAGACCTACCCCCAGTACATACAGACTGCACTATATACAGAGGAGAAACCTACCCCCAGTATATACAGAGGAGAAACCTACCCCAAGTGTATAGACCAGACTGTATAGACCCAGTATATACAGACTGTACTATATACAGAGGAGAGACCTACCCCCAGTATATACAGACTGTACTATATACAGAGGAGAAACCTACCCCCAGTATATACAGAGGAGAAACCTACCCCCAGTGTATAGACCGGACTGTATAGACCCAGTATATACAGACTGTACTATATACAGAGGAGAGACCTACCCCCAGTATATACAGACTGCACTATATACAGAGGAGAAACCTACCCCCAGTATATACAGAGGAGAAACCTACCCCCAGTGTATAGACCGGACTGTATAGACCCAGTATATACAGACTGTACTATATACAGAGGAGAAACCTACCCCCAGTATATACAGAGGAGAAACCTACCCCCAGTGTATACAGAGGAGAAACCTACCCCCAGTGTATACAGAGGAGAAACCTACCCCCAGTATATACAGACTGCACTATATACAGAGGAGAAACCTACCCCCAGTATATACAGAGGAGAAACCTACCCCAAGTGTATAGACCGGACTGTATAGACCCAGTATATACAGACTGTACTATATACAGAGGAGAAACCTACCCCCAGTGTATACAGAGGAGAAACCTACCCCCAGTATATACAGAGGAGAAACCTACCCCCAGTGTATACAGAGGAGAAACCTACCCCCAGTGTATACAGAGGAGAAACCTACCCCCAGTGTATACAGAGGAGAAACCTACCCCCAGTATATACAGACTGCACTATATACAGAGGAGAAACCTACCCCCAGTATATACAGAGGAGAAACCTACCCCCAGTGTATAGACCGGACTGTATAGACCCAGTATATACAGACTGTACTATATACAGAGGAGAAACCTACCCCCAGTGTATACAGAGGAGAAACCTACCCCCAGTATATACAGAGGAGAAACCTACCCCCAGTGTATACAGAGGAGAAACCTACCCCCAGTGTATAGACCAGACTGTATAGACCCAGTATATACAGACTGTACTATATACAGAGAAGAAACCTACCCCCAGTATATACAGAGGAGAAACCTACCCCCAGTGTATAGACCAGACTGTATAGACCCAGTATATACAGACTGTACTATATACAGAGGAGAAACCTACCCCCAGTGTATAGACCGGACTGTATAGACCCAGGATATACAGACTGTACTATATACAGAGGAGAGACCTACCCCCAGTATATACAGACTGTACTATATACAGAGGAGAAACCTACCCCCAGTATATACAGAGGAGAAACCTACCCCCAGTGTATAGACCGGACTGTATAGACCCAGTATATACAGACTGTACTATATACAGAGGAGAGACCTACCCCCAGTATATACAGAGGAGAAACCTACCCCCAGTGTATAGACCGGACTGTATAGACCCAGTATATACAGACTGTACTATATACAGAGGAGAAACCTACCCCCAGTATATACAGAGGAGAGACCTACCCCCAGTATATACAGAAGAGAAACCTACCCCCAGTGTATAGACCGGACTGTATAGACCCAGTATATACAGACTGTACTATATACAGAGGAGAAACCTACCCCCAGTATATACAGAGGAGAGACCTACCCCCAGTATATACAGAGGAGAAACCTACCCCCAGTGTATAGACCGGACTGTATAGACCCAGTATATACATACTGTACTATATACAGAGGAGAAACCTACCCCCAGTGTATAGACCGGACTGTATAGACCCAGTATATACAGACTGTACTATATACAGAGGAGAGACCTACCCCCAGTATATACAGACTGCACTATATACAGAGGAGAAACCTACCCCCAGTATATACAGAGGAGAAACCTACCTCCAGTGTATAGACCAGACTGTATAGACCCAGTATATACAGACTGTACTATATACAGAGGAGAAACCTACCCCCAGTGTATAGACCGGACTGTATAGACCCAGTATATACAGACTGTACTATATACAGAGGAGAAACCTACCCCCAGTATATAGAGGAGAAACCTACCCACAGTATATACAGAGGAGAAACCTACCCCCAGTATATACAGAGGAGAAACCTACCCCCAGTATATACAGAGGAGAAACCTACCCCCAGTATATACAGAGGAGAAACCTACCCCCAGTGTATAGACAGGACTGTATAGGCCCAGTATATAGACTGTACTATATACAGAGGAGAGACCTACCCCCAGTATATACAGAGGAGAAACCTACCCCCAGTGTATACAGAGGAGAAACCTACCCCCAGTGTATAGACCGGACTGTATAGGCCCAGTATATACAGACTGCACTATATACAGAGGAGAAACCTACCCCCAGTATATGCAGAGGAGAAACCTACCACCAGAGTATAGACCGGACTGTATAGACCCAGTATATACAGACTGTACTATATACAGAGGAGAGACCTACCCCCAGTGTATAGACCGGACTGTATAGACCCAGTATATACAGACTGTACTATATACAAAGGAGAGACCTACCCCCAGTGTATACAGAGGAGAAACCTACCCCCAGTATATATATACAGAGGAGAAACCTACCCCCAGTGTATAGACCGGACTATATAGACCCAGTATATACAGACTGTACTATATACAGAGGAGAGACCTACCCCCCAGTATATACAGAGGAGAAACCTACCCCCAGTATATACAGAGGAGAAACCTACCCCCAGTATATACATTGGAGAAACCTACCCCCAGTGTATAGACCAGACTGCATAGACCCAGTATATACAGACTGTACTATATACAGAGGAGAGACCTACCCCCAGTACATACAGACTGCACTATATACAGAGGAGAAACCTACCCCCAGTATATACAGAGGAGAAACCTACCCCCAGTGTATAGACCAGACTGTATAGACCCAGTATATACAGACTGTACTATATACAGAGGAGAGACCTACCCCCAGTATATACAGACTGTTCTATATACAGAGGAGAAACCTACCCCCAGTGTATACAGAGGAGAAACCTACCCCCAGTGTATAGACCAGACTGTATAGACCCAGTATATACAGACTGTACTATATACAGAGAAGAAACCTACCCCCAGTATATACAGAGGAGAAACCTACCCCCAGTGTATAGACCAGACTGTATAGACCCAGTATATACAGACTGTACTATATACAGAGGAGAAACCTACTCCCAGTGTATAGACCGGACTGTATAGACCCAGTATATACAGGCTGTACTATATACAGAGGAGAGACCTACCCCCAGTACATACAGACTGCACTATATACAGAGGATAAACCTACCCCCAGTATATACAGAGGAGAAACCTACCCCCTGTGTATAGACCGGACTGTATAGACCCAGTATATACAGACTGTACTATATACAGAGGAGAGACCTACCCCCAGTATATACAGACTGTACTATATACAGAGGAGAAACCTACCCCCAGTATATACAGAGGAGAAACCTACCCCCAGTGTATGCAGAGGAGAAACCTACCCCCAGTGTATAGACCGGACTGTATAGGCCCAGTATATACAGACTGCACTATATACAGAGGAGAAACCTACCCCCAGTATATACAGAGGAGAAACCTACCACCAGAGTATAGACCGGACTGTATAGACCCAGTATATACAGACTGTACTATATACAGAGGAGAGACCTACCCCCAGTGTATAGACCGGACTGTAAAGACCCAGTATATACAGACTGTACTATATACAAAGGAGAGACCTACCCCCAGTGTATACAGAGGAGAAACCTACCCCCAGTATATATATACAGAGGAGAAACCTACCCCCAGTGTATAGACCGGACTGTATAGACCCAGTATATACAGACTGTACTATATACAGAGGAGAGACCTACCCCCAGTATATACAGAGGAGAAACCTACCCCCAGTATATACAGAGGAGAAACCTACCCCCAGTGTATAGACCAGACTGCATAGACCCAGTATATACAGACTGTACTATATACAGAGGAGAGACCTACCCCCAGTACATACAGACTGCACTATATACAGAGGAGAAACCTACCCCCAGTATATACAGAGGAGAAACCTACCCCCAGTGTATAGACCAGACTGTATAGACCCAGTATATACAGACTGTACTATATACAGAGGAGAGACCTACCCCCAGTATATACAGACTGTACTATATACAGAGGAGAAACCTACCCCCAGTATATACAGAGGAGAAACCTACCCCCAGTGTATAGACCGGACTGTATAGACCCAGTATATACAGACTGTACTATATACAGAGGAGAGACCTACCCCCAGTATATACAGACTGCACTATATACAGAGGAGAAACCTACCCCCAGTATATACAGAGGAGAAACCTACCCCCAGTGTATAGACCGGACTGTATAGACCCAGTATATACAGACTGTACTATATACAGAGGAGAAACCTACCCCCAGTGTATACAGAGGAGAAACCTACCCCCAGTGTATACAGAGGAGAAACCTACCCCCAGTGTATACAGAGGAGAAACCTACCCCCAGTATATACAGACTGCACTATATACAGAGGAGAAACCTACCCCCAGTATATACAGAGGAGAAACCTACCCCCAGTGTATAGACCGGACTGTATAGACCCAGTATATACAGACTGTACTATATACAGAGGAGAAACCTACCCCCAGTGTATACAGAGGAGAAACCTACCCCCAGTATATACAGAGGAGAAACCTACCCCCAGTGTATACAGAGGAGAAACCTACCCCCAGTGTATAGACCAGACTGTATAGACCCAGTATATACAGACTGTACTATATACAGAGAAGAAACCTACCCCCAGTATATACAGAGGAGAAACCTACCCCCAGTGTATAGACCAGACTGTATAGACCCAGTATATACAGACCGTACTATATACAGAGGAGAAACCTACCCCCAGTGTATAGACCGGACTGTATAGACCCAGGATATACAGACTGTACTATATACAGAGGAGAGACCTACCCCCAGTATATACAGACTGTACTATATACAGAGGAGAAACCTACCCCCAGTATATACAGAGGAGAAACCTACCCCCAGTGTATAGACCGGACTGTATAGACCCAGTATATACAGACTGTACTATATACAGAGGAGAGACCTACCCCCAGTATATACAGAGGAGAAACCTACCCCCAGTGTATAGACCGGACTGTATAGACCCAGTTATACAGACTGTACTATATACAGAGGAGAAACCTACCCCCAGTATATACAGAGGAGAGACCTACCCCCAGTATATACAGAGGAGAAACCTACCCCCAGTATATACAGAGGAGAAACCTACCCCCAGTGTATAGACCGGACTGTATAGACCCAGTATATACAGACTGTACTATATACAGAGGAGAAACCTACCCCCAGTATATACAGAGGAGAGACCTACCCCCAGTATATACAGAGGAGAAACCTACCCCCAGTGTATAGACCGGACTGTATAGACCCAGTATATACAGACTGTACTATATACAGAGGAGAAACCTACCCCCAGTGTATAGACCGGACTGTATAGACCCAGTATATACAGACTGTACTATATACAGAGGAGAGACCTACCCCCAGTATATACAGACTGTACTATATACAGAGGAGAAACCTACCCCCAGTATATACAGAGGAGAAACCTACTCCCAGTATATACAGAGGAGAAACCTACCCCCAGTGTATAGACCGGACTGTATAGACCCAGTATATACAGACTGTACTATATACAGAGGAGAGACCTACCCCCAGTATATACAGACTGCACTATATACAGAGGAGAAACCTACCCCCAGTATATACAGAGGAGAAACCTACCTCCAGTGTATAGACCAGACTGTATAGACCCAGTATATACAGACTGTACTATATACAGAGGAGAAACCTACCCCCAGTGTATAGACCGGACTGTATAGACCCAGTATATACAGACTGTACTATATACAGAGGAGAGACCTACCCCCCAGTATATACAGACTGTACTATATACAGAGGAGAAACCTACCCCCAGTATATAGAGGAGAAACCTACCCACAGTATATACAGAGGAGAAACCTACCCCCAGTATATACAGAGGAGAAACCTACCCCCAGTATATACAGAGGAGAAACCTACCCCCAGTGTATAGACAGGACTGTATAGGCCCAGTATATAGACTGTACTATATACAGAGGAGAGACCTACCCCCAGTATATACAGAGGAGAAACCTACCCCCAGTGTATACAGAGGAGAAACCTACCCCCAGTGTATAGACCGGACTGTATAGGCCCAGTATATACAGACTGCACTATATACAGAGGAGAAACCTACCCCCAGTATATACAGAGGAGAAACCTACCACCAGAGTATAGACCGGACTGTATAGACCCAGTATATACAGACTGTACTATATACAGAGGAGAGACCTACCCCCAGTGTATAGACCGGACTGTATAGACCCAGTATATACAGACTGTACTATATACAAAGGAGAGACCTACCCCCAGTGTATACAGAGGAGAAACCTACCCCCAGTATATATATACAGAGGAGAAACCTACCCCCAGTATATATATACAGAGGAGAAACCTACCCCCAGTATATATATACAGAGGAGAAACCTACCCCCAGTGTATAGACCGGACTGTATAGACCCAGTATATACAGACTGTACTATATACAGAGGAGAGACCTACCCCCAGTATATACAGAGGAGAAACCTACCCCCAGTATATACAGACTGTACTATATACAGAGGAGAAACCTACCCCCAGTATATACAGAGGAGAAACCTACCCCCAGTGTATAGACCGGACTGTATAGACCCAGTATATACAGACTGCACTATATACAGAGGAGAGACCTACCCCCAGTATATACAGACTGCACTATATACAGAGGAGAAACCTACCCCCAGTATATACAGAGGAGAAACCTACCCCCAGTGTATAGACCGGACTGTATAGACCCAGTATATACAGACTGTACTATATACAGAGGAGAAACCTACCCCCAGTATATACAGAGGAGAAACCTACCCCCAGTGTATACAGAGGAGAAACCTACCCCCAGTGTATACAGAGGAGAAACCTACCCCCAGTGTATACAGAGGAGAAACCTACCCCCAGTATATACAGACTGCACTATATACAGAGGAGAAACCTACCCCCAGTATATACAGAGGAGAAACCTACCCCCAGTGTATAGACCGGACTGTATAGACCCAGTATATACAGACTGTACTATATACAGAGGAGAAACCTACCCCCAGTGTATACAGAGGAGAAACCTACCCCCAGTATATACAGAGGAGAAACCTACCCCCAGTGTATACAGAGGAGAAACCTACCCCCAGTGTATACAGAGGAGAAACCTACCCCCAGTGTATAGACCAGACTGTATAGACCCAGTATATACAGACTGTACTATATACAGAGGAGAAACCTACCCCCAGTGTATAGACCGGACTGTATAGACCCAGTATATACAGGCTGTACTATATACAGAGGAGAGACCTACCCCCAGTACATACAGACTGCACTATATACAGAGGATAAACCTACCACCAGTATATACAGAGGAGAAACCTACCCCCTGTGTATAGACCGGACTGTATAGACCCAGTATATACAGACTGTACTATATACAGAGGAGAGACCTACCCCCAGTATATACAGACTGTACTATATACAGAGGAGAAACCTACCCCCAGTATATACAGAGGAGAAACCTACCCCCAGTGTATAGACCGGACTGTATAGACCCAGTATATACAGGCTGTACTATATACAGAGGAGAAACCTACCCCCAGTGTATAGACCGGACTGTATAGACCCAGTATATACAGACTGCACTATATACAGAGGAGAAACCTACCCCCAGTATATACAGAGGAGAAACCTACCCCCAGTGTATAGACCGGACTGTATAGACCCAGTATATACAGACTGTACTATATACAGAGGAGAAACCTACCCCCAGTGTATACAGAGGAGAAACCTACCCCCAGTGTATACAGAGGAGAAACCTACCCCCAGTGTATACAGAGGAGAAACCTACCCCCAGTGTATACAGAGGAGAAACCTACCCCCAGTGTATACAGAGGAGAAACCTACCCCCAGTGTATACAGAGGAGAAACCTACCCCCAGTGTATACAGACTGCACTATATACAGAGGAGAAACCTACCCCCAGTGTATAGACCGGACTGTATAGACCCAGTATATACAGACTGTACTATATACAGAGGAGAAACCTACCCCCAGTGTATAGACCAGACTGTATAGACCCAGTATATACAGACTGTACTATATACAGAGGAGAAACCTACCCCCAGTGTATAGACCGGACTGTATAGACCCAGGATATACAGACTGTACTATATACAGAGGAGAGACCAACCCCCAGTATATACAGACTGTACTATATACAGAGGAGAAACCTACCCCCAGTATATACAGAGGAGAAACCTACCCCCAGTGTATAGACCGGACTGTATAGACCCAGTATATACAGACTGTACTATATACAGAGGAGAGACCTACCCCCAGTATATACAGAGGAGAAACCTACCCCCAGTGTATAGACCGGACTGTATAGACCCAGTATATACAGACTGTACTATATACAGAGGAGAAACCTACCCCCAGTATATACAGAGGAGAGACCTACCCCCAGTATATACAGAGGAGAAACCTACCCCCAGTGTATAGACCGGACTGTATAGACCCAGTATATACAGACTGTACTATATACAGAGGAGAAACCTACCCCCAGTGTATAGACCGGACTGTATAGACCCAGTATATACAGACTGTACTATATACAGAGGAGAGACCTACCCCCAGTATATACAGACTGTACTATATACAGAGGAGAAACCTACCCCCAGTATATACAGAGGAGAAACCTACCCCCAGTATATACAGAGGAGAAACCTACCCCCAGTGTATAGACCGGACTGTATAGACCCAGTATATACAGACTGTACTATATACAGAGGAGAGACCTACCCCCAGTATATACAGACTGCACTATATACAGAGGAGAAACCTACCCCCAGTATATACAGAGGAGAAACCTACCTCCAGTGTATAGACCAGACTGTATAGACCCAGTATATACAGACTGTACTATATACAGAGGAGAAACCTACCCCCAGTGTATAGACCGGACTGTATAGACCCAGTATATACAGACTGTACTATATACAGAGGAGAGACCTACCCCCCAGTATATACAGACTGTACTATATACAGAGGAGAAACCTACCCCCAGTATATAGAGGAGAAACCTACCCACAGTATATACAGAGGAGAAACCTACCCCCAGTATATACAGAGGAGAAACCTACCCCCAGTATATACAGAGGAGAAACCTACCCCCAGTGTATAGACAGGACTGTATAGGCCCAGTATATAGACTGTACTATATACAGAGGAGAAACCTACCCCCAGTGTATACAGAGGAGAAACCTACCCCCAGTGTATAGACCGGACTGTATAGGCCCAGTATATACAGACTGCACTATATACAGAGGAGAAACCTACCCCCAGTATATACAGAGGAGAAACCTACCACCAGAGTATAGACCGGACTGTATAGACCCAGTATATACAGACTGTACTATATACAGAGGAGAGACCTACCCCCAGTGTATAGACCGGACTGTATAGACCCAGTATATACAGACTGTACTATATACAAAGGAGAGACCTACCCCCAGTGTATACAGAGGAGAAACCTACCCCCAGTATATATATACAGAGGAGAAACCTACCCCCAGTGTATAGACCGGACTATATAGACCCAGTATATACAGACTGTACTATATACAGAGGAGAGACCTACCCCCAGTATATACAGAGGAGAAACCTACCCCCAGTATATACAGAGGAGAAACCTACCCCCAGTATATACAGAGGAGAAACCTACCCCCAGTGTATAGACCAGACTGCATAGACCCAGTATATACAGACTGTACTATATACAGAGGAGAGACCTACCCCCAGTACATACAGACTGCACTATATACAGAAGAGAAACCTACCCCCAGTATATACAGAGGAGAAACCTACCCCCAGTGTATAGACCAGACTGTATAGACCCAGTATATACAGACTGTACTATATACAGAGGAGAGACCTACCCCCAGTATATACAGACTGTACTATATACAGAGGAGAAACCTACCCCCAGTATATACAGAGGAGAAACCTACCCCCAGTGTATAGACCGGACTGTATAGACCCAGTATATACAGACTGTACTATATACAGAGGAGAGACCTACCCCCAGTATATACAGACTGCACTATATACAGGAGGAGAAACCTACCCCCAGTATATACAGAGGAGAAACCTACCCCCAGTGTATAGACCGGACTGTATAGACCCAGTATATACAGACTGTACTATATACAGAGGAGAAACCTACCCCCAGTATATACAGAGGAGAAACCTACCCCCAGTGTATACAGAGGAGAAACCTACCCCCAGTATATACAGACTGCACTATATACAGAGGAGAAACCTACCCCCAGTATATACAGAGGAGAAACCTACCCCCAGTGTATAGACCGGACTGTATAGACCCAGTATATACAGACTGTACTATATACAGAGGAGAAACCTACCCCCAGTGTATACAGAGGAGAAACCTACCCCCAGTATATACAGAGGAGAAACCTACCCCCAGTGTATACAGAGGAGAAACCTATCCCCAGTGTATACAGAGGAGAAACCTACCCCCAGTGTATAGACCAGACTGTATAGACCCAGTATATACAGACTGTACTATATACAGAGAAGAAACCTACCCCCAGTATATACAGAGGAGAAACCTACCCCCAGTGTATAGACCAGACTGTATAGACCCAGTATATACAGACTGTACTATATACAGAGGAGAAACCTACCCCCAGTGTATAGACCGGACTGTATAGACCCAGTATATACAGACTGTACTATATACAGAGGAGAGACCTACCCCCAGTATATACAGACTGTACTATATACAGAGGAGAAACCTACCCCCAGTATATACAGAGGAGAAACCTACCCCCAGTGTATAGACCGGACTGTATAGACCCAGTATATACAGACTGTACTATATACAGAGGAGAGACCTACCCCCAGTATATACAGAGGAGAAACCTACCCCCAGTATATACAGAGGAGAAACCTACCCCCAGTGTATAGACCGGACTGTATAGACCCAGTATATACAGACTGTACTATATACAGAGGAGAAACCTACCCCCAGTATATACAGAGGAGAAACCTACCCCCAGTATATACAGAGGAGAAACCTACCCCCAGTGTATACAGAGGAGAAACCTACCCCCAGTGTATACAGAGGAGAAACCTACCCCCAGTATATACAGACTGCACTATATACAGAGGAGAAACCTACCCCCAGTGTATAGACCGGACTGTATAGACCCAGTATATACAGACGAGAAACCTACCCCCAGTGTATACAGAGGAGAAACCTACCCCCAGTATATACAGAGGCGAAACCTACCCCCAGTGTATAGACCGGACTGTATAGACCCAGTATATACACACTGTACTATATACAGAGGAGAAACCTACCCCAGTATATACAGAGGAGAAACCTACCTCCAGTGTATACAGAGGAGAAACCTACCCCCAGTATATAGAGACTGCACTATATACAGAGGAGAAACCTACCCCCAGTGTATAGACCGGACTGTATAGACCCAGTATATACAGAGGAGAAACCTACCCCCAGTATATACAGAGGAGAAACCTACCCCCAGTGTATACAGAGGAGAAACCTACCCCCAGTATATACAGACTGCACTATATACAGAGGAGAAACCTACCCCCAGTATATACAGAGGAGAAACCTACCCCCAGTATATACAGAGGAGAAACCTACCCCCAGTGTATACAGAGGAGAAACCTACCCCCAGTGTATACAGAGGAGAAACCTACCCCCAGTGTATAGACCGGACTGTATAGACCCAGTATATACAGACTGTACTATATACAGAGGAGAAACCTACCCCCAGTATATACAGAGGAGAAACCTACCCCCAGTGTATACAGAGGAGAAACCTACCCCCAGTATATACAGACTGCACTATATACAGAGGAGAAACCTACCCCCGGTGTATAGACCGGACTGTATAGACCCAGTATATACAGACTGTACTATATACAGAGGAGAAACCTACCCCCAGTGTATACAGAGGAGAAACCTACCTCCAGTATATACAGAGGAGAAACCTACCCCCAGTGTATAGACCGGACTGTATAGACCCAGTATATACAGACTGTACTATATACAGAGGAGAAACCTACCCCCAGTGTATACAGAGGAGAAACCTACCCCCAGTGTATACAGAGGAGAAACCTACCCCCAGTATATACAGACTGCACTATATACAGAGGAGAAACCTACCCCCAGTATATACAGAGGAGAAACCTACCCCCAGTATATACAGAGGAGAAACCTACCCCCAGTGTATAGACCGGACTGTATAGACCCAGTATATACAGACTGTACTATATACAGAGGAGAAACCTACCCCCAGTGTATACAGAGGAGAAACCTACCCCCAGTGTATACAGAGGAGAAACCTACCCCCAGTGTATACAGAGGAGAAACCTACCCCCAGTGTATACAGAGGAGAGACCTACCCCCAGTATATACAGACTGCACTATATACAGAGGAGAAACCTACCCCCAGTATATACAGAGGAGAAACCTACCCCCAGTGTATAGACCGGACTGTATAGACCCAGTATATACAGACTGTACTATATACAGAGGAGAAACCTACCCCCAGTATATACAGAGGAGAAACCTACCCCCAGTGTATACAGAGGAGAAACCTACCCCCAGTGTATACAGAGGAGAAACCTACCCCCAGTGTATACAGAGGAGAAACCTACCCCCAGTGTATACAGAGGAGAAACCTACCCCCAGTATATACAGACTGCACTATATACAGAGGAGAAACCTACCCCCAGTGTATAGACCGGACTGTATAGACCCAGTATATACAGACGAGAAACCTACCCCCAGTGTATACAGAGGAGAAACCTACCCCCAGTATATACAGAGGCGAAACCTACCCCCAGTGTATAGACCGGACTGTATAGACCCAGTATATACACACTGTACTATATACAGAGGAGAAACCTACCCCCAGTATATACAGAGGAGAAACCTACCTCCAGTGTATACAGAGGAGAAACCTACCCCCAGTATATAGAGACTGCACTATATACAGAGGAGAAACCTACCCCCAGTGTATAGACCGGACTGTATAGACCCAGTATATACAGAGGAGAAACCTACCCCCAGTATATACAGAGGAGAAACCTACCCCCAGTGTATACAGAGGAGAAACCTACCCCCAGTATATACAGACTGCACTATATACAGGAGAAACCTACCCCCAGTATATACAGAGGAGAAACCTACCCCCAGTATATACAGAGGAGAAACCTACCCCCAGTGTATACAGAGGAGAAACCTACCCCCAGTGTATAGACCGGACTGTATAGACCCAGTATATACAGACTGTACTATATACAGAGGAGAAACCTACCCCCAGTATATACAGAGGAGAAACCTACCCCCAGTGTATACAGAGGAGAAACCTACCCCCAGTATATACAGACTGCACTATATACAGAGGAGAAACCTACCCCCGGTGTATAGACCGGACTGTATAGACCCAGTATATACAGACTGTACTATATACAGAGGAGAAACCTACCCCCAGTGTATACAGAGGAGAAACCTACCTCCAGTATATACAGAGGAGAAACCTACCCCCAGTGTATAGACCGGACTGTATAGACCCAGTATATACAGACTGTACTATATACAGAGGAGAAACCTACCCCCAGTGTATACAGAGGAGAAACCTACCCCCAGTGTATACAGAGGAGAAACCTACCCCCAGTGTATACAGAGGAGAAACCTACCCCCAGTGTATACAGAGGAGAAACCTACCCCCAGTATATACAGACTGCACTATATACAGAGGAGAAACCTACCCCCAGTATATACAGAGGAGAAACCTACCCCCAGTATATACAGAGGAGAAACCTACCCCCAGTGTATACAGAGGAGAAACCTACCCCCAGTGTATACAGAGGAGAAACCTACCCCCAGTGTATAGACCGGACTGTATAGACCCAGTATATACAGACTGTACTATATACAGAGGAGAAACCTACCCCCAGTGTATAGAGGAGAAACCTACCCCCAGTATATACAGAGGAGAAACCTACCCCCAGTGTATAGACCGGACTGTATAGACCCAGTATATACAGACTGTACTATATACAGAGGAGAAACCTACCCCCAGTGTATACAGAGGAGAAACCTACCCCCAGTGTATACAGAGGAGAAACCTACCCCCAGTGTATACAGAGGAGAAACCTACCCCCAGTATATACAGACTGCACTATATACAGAGGAGAAACCTACCCCCAGTATATACAGAGGAGAAACCTACCCCCAGTATATACAGAGGAGAAACCTACCCCCAGTGTATACAGAGGAGAAACCTACCCCCAGTGTATACAGAGGAGAAACCTACCCCCAGTATATACAGACTGCACTATATACAGAGGAGAAACCTACCCCCAGTATATACAGAGGAGAAACCTACCCCCAGTGTATACAGAGGAGAAACCTACCCCCAGTATATACAGAGGAGAAACCTACCCCCAGTATATACAGAGGAGAAACCTACCCCCAGTATATACAGAGGAGAAACCTACCCCCAGTGTATACAGAGGAGAAACCTACCCCCAGTATATACAGACTGCACTATATACAGAGGAGAAACCTACCCCCAGTATATACAGAGGAGAAACCTACCCCCAGTATATACAGAGGAGAAACCTACCCCCAGTGTATACAGAGGAGAAACCTACCCCCAGTGTATAGAGGAGAAACCTACCCCCAGTATATACAGAGGAGAAACCTACCCCCAGTATATACAGAGGAGAAACCTACCCCCAGTGTATACAGAGGAGAAACCTACCCCCAGTGTATAGACCGGACTGTATAGACCCAGTATATACAGACTGTACTATATACAGAGGAGAAACCTACCCCCAGTGTATAGAGGAGAAACCTACCCCCAGTATATACAGAGGAGAAACCTACCCCCAGTGTATAGACCGGACTGTATAGACCCAGTATATACAGACTGTACTATATACAGAGGAGAAACCTACCCCCAGTGTATACAGAGGAGAAACCTACCCCCAGTGTATACAGAGGAGAAACCTACCCCCAGTATATACAGACTGCACTATATACAGAGGAGAAACCTACCCCCAGTATATACAGAGGAGAAACCTACCCCCAGTATATACAGAGGAGAAACCTACCCCCAGTGTATACAGAGGAGAAACCTACCCCCAGTGTATACAGAGGAGAAACCTACCCCCAGTATATACAGACTGCACTATATACAGAGGAGAAACCTACCCCCAGTATATACAGAGGAGAAACCTACCCCCAGTGTATACAGAGGAGAAACCTACCCCCAGTATATACAGAGGAGAAACCTACCCCCAGTATATACAGAGGAGAAACCTACCCCCAGTATATACAGAGGAGAAACCTACCCCCAGTATATACAGAGGAGAAACCTACCCCCAGTGTATACAGAGGAGAAACCTACCCCCAGTATATACAGACTGCACTATATACAGAGGAGAAACCTACCCCCAGTATATACAGAGGAGAAACCTACCCCCAGTGTATACAGAGGAGAAACCTACCCCCAGTGTATACAGAGGAGAAACCTACCCCCAGTGTATAGAGGAGAAACCTACCCCCAGTATATACAGAGGAGAAACCTACCCCCAGTGTATACAGAGGAGAAACCTACCCCCAGTATATACAGACTGCACTATATACAGAGGAGAAACCTACCCCCAGTATATACAGAGGAGAAACCTACCCCCAGTATATACAGACTGCACTATATACAGAGGAGAAACCTACCCCCAGTATATACAGAGGAGAAACCTACCCCCAGTATATACAGACTGTACTATATACAGAGGAGAAACCTACCCCCAGTGTATAGACCGGACTGTATAGACCCAGTATATACAGACTGCACTATATACAGAGGAGAAACCTACCCCCAGTATATACAGACTGCACTATATACAGAGGAGAAACCTACCCCCAGTATATACAGAGGAGAAACCTACCCCCAGTGTATAGACCGGACTGTATAGACCCAGTATATACAGACTGTACTATATACAGAGGAGAAACCTACCCCCAGTATATACAGAGGAGAAACCTACCCCCAGTGTATACAGAGGAGAAACCTACCCCCAGTGTATACAGAGGAGAAACCTACCCCCAGTATATACAGACTGCACTATATACAGAGGAGAAACCTACCCCCAGTATATACAGAGGAGAAACCTACCCCCAGTGTATAGACCGGACTGTATAGACCCAGTATATACAGACTGTACTATATACAGAGGAGAAACCTACCCCCAGTGTATACAGAGGAGAAACCTACCCCCAGTATATACAGAGGAGAAACCTACCCCCAGTGTATACAG
The DNA here is from genome assembly GCF_050947455.1 of Rhinoderma darwinii. Taxonomy (NCBI): domain Eukaryota; kingdom Metazoa; phylum Chordata; class Amphibia; order Anura; family Rhinodermatidae; genus Rhinoderma; species Rhinoderma darwinii. Next base: position 492,699 of record NC_134693.1, on the reverse strand, counting down.
AGGAGAAACCTACCCCCAGTGTATACAGAGGAGAAACCTACCCCCAGTGTATACAGAGGAGAAACCTACCCCCAGTGTATACAGAGGAGAAACCTACCCCCAGTGTATAGACCAGACTGTATAGACCCAGTATATACAGACTGTACTATATACAGAGGAGAAACCTACCCCCAGTGTATACAGAGGAGAAACCTACCCCCAGTATATACAGAGGAGAAACCTACCCCCAGTATATACAGAGGAGAAACCTACCCCCAGTGTATACAGAGGAGAAACCTACCCCCAGTGTATACAGAGGAGAAACCTACCCCCAGTGTATAGACCAGACTGTATAGACCCAGTATATACAGACTGTACTATATACAGAGAAGAAACCTACCCCCAGTATATACAGAGGAGAAACCTACCCCCAGTGTATAGACCAGACTGTATAGACCCAGTATATACAGACTGTACTATATACAGAGGAGAAACCTACCCCCAGTGTATAGACCGGACTGTATAGACCCAGTATATACAGACTGTACTATATACAGAGGAGAGACCTACCCCCAGTATATACAGACTGTACTATATACAGAGGAGAAACCTACCCCCAGTATATACAGAGGAGAAACCTACCCCCATTGTATACAGAGGAGAAACCTACCCCCAGTATATACAGACTGCACTATATACAGAGGAGAAACCTACCCCCGGTGTATAGACCGGACTGTATAGACCCAGTATATACAGACTGTACTATATACAGAGGAGAAACCTACCCCCAGTGTATACAGAGGAGAAACCTACCTCCAGTATATACAGAGGAGAAACCTACCCCCAGTGTATAGACCGGACTGTATAGACCCAGTATATACAGACTGTACTATATACAGAGGAGAAACCTACCCCCAGTGTATACAGAGGAGAAACCTACCCCCAGTGTATACAGAGGAGAAACCTACCCCCAGTATATACAGACTGCACTATATACAGAGGAGAAACCTACCCCCAGTATATACAGAGGAGAAACCTACCCCCAGTATATACAGAGGAGAAACCTACCCCCAGTGTATAGACCGGACTGTATAGACCCAGTATATACAGACTGTACTATATACAGAGGAGAAACCTACCCCCAGTGTATACAGAGGAGAAACCTACCCCCAGTGTATACAGAGGAGAAACCTACCCCCAGTGTATACAGAGGAGAAACCTACCCCCAGTGTATACAGAGGAGAGACCTACCCCCAGTATATACAGACTGCACTATATACAGAGGAGAAACCTACCCCCAGTATATACAGAGGAGAAACCTACCCCCAGTATATACAGAGGAGAAACCTACCCCCAGTGTATACAGAGGAGAAACCTACCCCCAGTATATACAGAGGAGAAACCTACCCCCAGTGTATAGACCGGACTGTATAGACCCAGTATATACAGACTGTACTATATACAGAGGAGAAACCTACCCCCAGTATATACAGAGGAGAAACCTACCCCCAGTGTATACAGAGGAGAAACCTACCCCCAGTGTATACAGAGGAGAAACCTACCCCCAGTGTATACAGAGGAGAAACCTACCCCCAGTGTATACAGAGGAGAAACCTACCCCCAGTATATACAGACTGCACTATATACAGAGGAGAAACCTACCCCCAGTGTATAGACCGGACTGTATAGACCCAGTATATACAGACGAGAAACCTACCCCCAGTGTATACAGAGGAGAAACCTACCCCCAGTATATACAGAGGCGAAACCTACCCCCAGTGTATAGACCGGACTGTATAGACCCAGTATATACACACTGTACTATATACAGAGGAGAAACCTACCCCCAGTATATACAGAGGAGAAACCTACCTCCAGTGTATACAGAGGAGAAACCTACCCCCAGTATATAGAGACTGCACTATATACAGAGGAGAAACCTACCCCCAGTGTATAGACCGGACTGTATAGACCCAGTATATACAGAGGAGAAACCTACCCCCAGTATATACAGAGGAGAAACCTACCCCCAGTGTATACAGAGGAGAAACCTACCCCCAGTATATACAGACTGCACTATATACAGAGGAGAAACCTACCCCCAGTATATACAGAGGAGAAACCTACCCCCAGTGTATACAGAGGAGAAACCTACCCCCAGTATATACAGACTGCACTATATACAGAGGAGAAACCTACCCCCAGTATATACAGAGGAGAAACCTACCCCCAGTGTATACAGAGGAGAAACCTACCCCCAGTATATACAGACTGCACTATATACAGAGGAGAAACCTACCCCCGGTGTATAGACCGGACTGTATAGACCCAGTATATACAGACTGTACTATATACAGAGGAGAAACCTACCCCCAGTGTATACAGAGGAGAAACCTACCTCCAGTATATACAGAGGAGAAACCTACCCCCAGTGTATAGACCGGACTGTATAGACCCAGTATATACAGACTGTACTATATACAGAGGAGAAACCTACCCCCAGTGTATACAGAGGAGAAACCTACCCCCAGTGTATACAGAGGAGAAACCTACCCCCAGTGTATACAGAGGAGAAACCTACCCCCAGTGTATACAGAGGAGAAACCTACCCCCAGTGTATACAGAGGAGAAACCTACCCCCAGTATATACAGACTGCACTATATACAGAGGAGAAACCTACCCCCAGTATATACAGAGGAGAAACCTACCCCCAGTATATACAGAGGAGAAACCTACCCCCAGTGTATACAGAGGAGAAACCTACCCCCAGTGTATAGACCGGACTGTATAGACCCAGTATATACAGACTGTACTATATACAGAGGAGAAACCTACCCCCAGTGTATAGAGGAGAAACCTACCCCCAGTATATACAGAGGAGAAACCTACCCCCAGTGTATAGACCGGACTGTATAGACCCAGTATATACAGACTGTACTATATACAGAGGAGAAACCTACCCCCAGTGTATACAGAGGAGAAACCTACCCCCAGTGTATACAGAGGAGAAACCTACCCCCAGTGTATACAGAGGAGAAACCTACCCCCAGTATATACAGACTGCACTATATACAGAGGAGAAACCTACCCCCAGTATATACAGAGGAGAAACCTACCCCCAGTATATACAGAGGAGAAACCTACCCCCAGTGTATACAGAGGAGAAACCTACCCCCAGTGTATACAGAGGAGAAACCTACCCCCAGTATATACAGACTGCACTATATACAGAGGAGAAACCTACCCCCAGTATATACAGAGGAGAAACCTACCCCCAGTGTATACAGAGGAGAAACCTACCCCCAGTATATACAGAGGAGAAACCTACCCCCAGTATATACAGAGGAGAAACCTACCCCCAGTATATACAGAGGAGAAACCTACCCCCAGTATATACAGAGGAGAAACCTACCCCCAGTGTATACAGAGGAGAAACCTACCCCCAGTATATACAGACTGCACTATATACAGAGGAGAAACCTACCCCCAGTATATACAGAGGAGAACCTACCCCCAGTATATACAGAGGAGAAACCTACCCCCAGTGTATACAGAGGAGAAACCTACCCCCAGTGTATACAGAGGAGAAACCTACCCCCAGTGTATAGAGGAGAAACCTACCCCCAGTATATACAGAGGAGAAACCTACCCCCAGTATATACAGACTGCACTATATACAGAGGAGAAACCTACCCCCAGTATATACAGAGGAGAAACCTACCCCCAGTATATACAGACTGTACTATATACAGAGGAGAAACCTACCCCCAGTGTATAGACCGGACTGTATAGACCCAGTATATACAGACTGCACTATATACAGAGGAGAAACCTACCCCCAGTATATACAGACTGCACTATATACAGAGGAGAAACCTACCCCCAGTATATACAGAGGAGAAACCTACCCCCAGTGTATAGACCGGACTGTATAGACCCAGTATATACAGACTGTACTATATACAGAGGAGAAACCTACCCCCAGTATATACAGAGGAGAAACCTACCCCCAGTGTATACAGAGGAGAAACCTACCCCCAGTGTATACAGAGGAGAAACCTACCCCCAGTATATACAGACTGCACTATATACAGAGGAGAAACCTACCCCCAGTATATACAGAGGAGAAACCTACCCCCAGTGTATAGACCGGACTGTATAGACCCAGTATATACAGACTGTACTATATACAGAGGAGAAACCTACCCCCAGTGTATACAGAGGAGAAACCTACCCCCAGTATATACAGAGGAGAAACCTACCCCCAGTGTATACAGAGGAGAAACCTACCCCCAGTGTATACAGAGGAGAAACCTACCCCCAGTGTATAGACCAGACTGTATAGACCCAGTATATACAGACTGTACTATATACAGAGAAGAAACCTACCCCCAGTATATACAGAGGAGAAACCTACCCCCAGTGTATAGACCAGACTGTATAGACCCAGTATATACAGACTGTACTATATACAGAGGAGAAACCTACCCCCAGTGTATAGACCGGACTGTATAGACCCAGTATATACAGACTGTACTATATACAGAGGAGAGACCTACCCCCAGTATATACAGACTGTACTATATACAGAGGAGAAACCTACCCCCAGTATATACAGAGGAGAAACCTACCCCCAGTGTATAGACCGGACTGTATAGACCCAGTATATACAGACTGTACTATATACAGAGGAGAGACCTACCCCCAGTATATACAGACTGCACTATATACAGAGGAGAAACCTACCCCCAGTATATACAGAGGAGAAACCTACCCCCAGTGTATAGACCGGACTGTATAGACCCAGTATATACAGACTGTACTATATACAGAGGAGAAACCTACCCCCAGTATATACAGAGGAGAAACCTACCTCCAGTATATACAGAGGAGAAACCTACCCCCAGTGTATACAGAGGAGAAACCAACCCCCAGTGTATACAGAGGAGAAACCTACCCCCAGTATATACAGACTGCACTATATACAGAGGAGAAACCTACCCCCAGTGTATAGACCGGACTGTATAGACCCAGTATATACAGACGAGAAACCTACCCCCAGTGTATACAGAGGAGAAACCTACCCCCAGTATATACAGAGGCGAAACCTACCCCCAGTGTATAGACCGGACTGTATAGACCCAGTATATACACACTGTACTATATACAGAGGAGAAACCTACCCCCAGTATATACAGAGGAGAAACCTACCCCCAGTATATAGAGACTGCACTATATACAGAGGAGAAACCTACCCCCAGTGTATAGACCGGACTGTATAGACCCAGTATATACAGAGGAGAAACCTACCCCCAGTATATACAGAGGAGAAACCTACCCCCAGTGTATACAGAGGAGAAACCTACCCCCAGTACATACAGACTGCACTATATACAGAGGAGAAACCTACCCCCAGTATATACAGAGGAGAAACCTACCCCCAGTATATACAGAGGAGAAACCTACCCCCAGTGTATACAGAGGAGAAACCTACCCCCAGTATATACAGACTGCACTATATACAGAGGAGAAACCTACCCCCGGTGTATAGACCGGACTGTATAGACCCAGTATATACAGACTGTACTATATACAGAGGAGAAACCTACCCCCAGTGTATACAGAGGAGAAACCTACCTCCAGTATATACAGAGGAGAAACCTACCCCCAGTGTATAGACCGGACTGTATAGACCCAGTATATACAGACTGTACTATATACAGAGGAGAAACCTACCCCCAGTGTATACAGAGGAGAAACCTACCCCCAGTGTATACAGAGGAGAAACCTACCCCCAGTGTATACAGAGGAGAAACCTACCCCCAGTGTATACAGAGGAGAAACCTACCCCCAGTGTATACAGACTGCACTATATACAGAGGAGAAACCTACCCCCAGTATATACAGAGGAGAAACCTACCCCCAGTGTATACAGAGGAGAAACCTACCCCAAGTGTATAGACCGGACTGTATAGACCCAGTATATACAGACTGTACTATATACAGAGGAGAAACCTACCCCCAGTGTATAGAGGAGAAACCTACCCCCAGTATATACAGAGGAGAAACCTACCCCCAGTATATAGACCGGACTGTATAGACCCAGTATATACAGACTGTACTATATACAGAGGAGAAACCTACCCCCAGTGTATACAGAGGAGAAACCTACCCCCAGTGTATACAGAGGAGAAACCTACCCCCAGTGTATACAGAGGAGAAACCTACCCCCAGTGTATACAGAGGAGAGACCTACCCCCAGTATATACAGACTGCACTATATACAGAGGAGAAACCTACCCCCAGTATATACAGAGGAGAAACCTACCCCCAGTGTATAGACCGGACTGTATAGACCCAGTATATACAGACTGTACTATATACAGAGGAGAAACCTACCCCCAGTGTATACAGAGGAGAAACCTACCCCCAGTGTATACAGAGGAGAAACCTACCCCCAGTGTATACAGAGGAGAAACCTACCCCCAGTATATACAGACTGCACTATATACAGAGGAGAAACCTACCCCCAGTGTATAGACCGGACTGTATAGACCCAGTATATACAGACGAGAAACCTACCCCCAGTGTATACAGAGGAGAAACCTACCCCCAGTATATACAGAGGCGAAACCTACCCCCAGTGTATAGACCGGACTGTATAGACCCAGTATATACACACTGTACTATATACAGAGGAGAAACCTACCCCCAGTATATACAGAGGAGAAACCTACCTCCAGTGTATACAGAGGAGAAACCTACCCCCAGTATATAGAGACTGCACTATATACAGAGGAGAAACCTACCCCCAGTATATACAGAGGAGAAACCTACCCCCAGTGTATAGACCGGACTGTATAGACCCAGTATATACAGAGGAGAAACCTACCCCCAGTATATACAGAGGAGAAACCTACCCCCAGTGTATACAGAGGAGAAACCTACCCCCAGTATATACAGACTGCACTATATACAGAGGAGAAACCTACCCCCAGTATATACAGAGGAGAAACCTACCCCCAGTATATACAGAGGAGAAACCTACCCCTAGTGTATACAGAGGAGAAACCTACCCCCAGTGTATAGACCGGACTGTATAGACCCAGTATATACAGACTGTACTATATACAGAGGAGAAACCTACCCCCAGTATATACAGAGGAGAAACCTACCCCCAGTGTATACAGAGGAGAAACCTACCCCCAGTATATACAGACTGCACTATATACAGAGGAGAAACCTACCCCCGGTGTATAGACCGGACTGTATAGACCCAGTATATACAGACTGTACTATATACAGAGGAGAAACCTACCCCCAGTGTATACAGAGGAGAAACCTACCTCCAGTATATACAGAGGAGAAACCTACCCCCAGTGTATAGACCGGACTGTATAGACCCAGTATATACAGACTGTACTATATACAGAGGAGAAACCTACCCCCAGTGTATACAGAGGAGAAACCTACCCCCAGTGTATACAGAGGAGAAACCTACCCCCAGTGTATACAGAGGAGAAACCTACCCCCAGTGTATACAGACTGCACTATATACAGAGGAGAAACCTACCCCCAGTATATACAGAGGAGAAACCTACCCCCAGTATATACAGAGGAGAAACCTACCCCCAGTGTATACAGAGGAGAAACCTACCCCCAGTGTATAGACCGGACTGTATAGACCCAGTATATACAGACTGTACTATATACAGAGGAGAAACCTACCCCCAGTGTATAGAGGAGAAACCTACCCCCAGTATATACAGAGGAGAAACCTACCCCCAGTGTATAGACCGGACTGTATAGACCCAGTATATACAGACTGTACTATATACAGAGGAGAAACCTACCCCCAGTGTATACAGAGGAGAAACCTACCCCCAGTGTATACAGAGGAGAAACCTACCCCCAGTGTATACAGACTGCACTATATACAGAGGAGAAACCTACCCCCAGTATATACAGAGGAGAAACCTACCCCCAGTATATACAGAGGAGAAACCTACCCCCAGTATATACAGAGGAGAAACCTACCCCCAGTGTATACAGAGGAGAAACCTACCCCCAGTGTATACAGAGGAGAAACCTACCCCCAGTATATACAGACTGCACTATATACAGAGGAGAAACCTACCCCCAGTATATACAGAGGAGAAACCTACCCCCAGTGTATACAGAGGAGAAACCTACCCCCAGTGTATACAGAGGAGAAACCTACCCCCAGTATATACAGAGGAGAAACCTACCCCCAGTATATACAGAGGAGAAACCTACCCCCAGTATATACAGAGGAGAAACCTACCCCCAGTATATACAGAGGAGAAACCTACCCCCAGTATATACAGAGGAGAAACCTACCCCCAGTGTATACAGAGGAGAAACCTACCCCCAGTATATACAGACTGCACTATATACAGAGGAGAAACCTACCCCCAGTATATACAGAGGAGAAATCTACCCCCAGTATATACAGAGGAGAAACCTACCCCCAGTGTATACAGAGGAGAAACCTACCCCCAGTGTATAGAGGAGAAACCTACCCCCAGTATATACAGAGGAGAAACCTACCCCCAGTGTATACAGAGGAGAAACCTACCCCCAGTGTATACAGAGGAGAAACCTACCCCCAGTGTATACAGAGGAGAAACCTACCCCCAGTGTATACAGAGGAGAAACCTACCCCCAGTGTATACAGAGGAGAAACCTACCCCCAGTATATACAGACTGCACTATATACAGAGGAGAAACCTACCCCCAGTATATACAGAGGAGAAACCTACCCCCAGTATATACAGACTGCACTATATACAGAGGAGAAACCTACCCCCAGTATATACAGACTGCACTATATACAGAGGAGAAACCTACCCCCAGTATATACAGAGGAGAAACCTACCCCCAGTATATACAGACTGTACTATATACAGAGGAGAAACCTACCCCCAGTGTATAGACCGGACTGTATAGACCCAGTATATACAGACTGCACTATATACAGAGGAGAAACCTACCCCCAGTATATACAGAGGAGAAACCTACCCCCAGTGTATACAGAGGAGAAACCTACCCCCAGTATATACAGAGGAGAAACCTACCCCCAGTGTATACAGAGGAGAAACCTACCCCCAGTGTATACAGAGGAGAAACCTACCCCCAGTGTATAGACCGGACTGTATAGACCCAGTATATACAGACTGTACTATATACAGAGGAGAAACCTACCCCCAGTGTATACAGAGGAGAAACCTACCCCCAGTATATACAGAGGAGAAACCTACCCCCAGTGTATAGACCGGACTGTATAGACCCAGTATATACAGACTGCACTATATACAGAGGAGAAACCTACCCCCAGTATATACAGAGGAGAAACCTACCCCCAGTGTATACAGACTGCACTATATACAGAGGAGAAACCTACCCCCAGTGTATACAGAGGAGAAACCTACCCCCAGTATATACAGAGGAGAAACCTACCCCCAGTGTATACAGAGGAGAAACCTACCCCCAGTGTATAGACCGGACTGTATAGACCCAGTATATACAGACTGTACTATATACAGAGGAGAAACCTACCCCCAGTGTATACAGAGGAGAAACCTACCTCCAGTATATACAGAGGAGAAACCTACCCCCAGTGTATAGACCGGACTGTATAGACCCAGTATATACAGACTGTACTATATACAGAGGAGAAACCTACCCCCAGTGTATACAGAGGAGAAACCTACCCCCAGTGTATACAGAGGAGAAACCTACCCCCAGTGTATACAGAGGAGAAACCTACCCCCAGTGTATAGACCGGACTGTATAGACCCAGTATATACAGACTGTACTATATACAGAGGAGAAACCTACCCCCAGTGTATACAGAGGAGAAACCTACCTCCAGTATATACAGAGGAGAAACTTACCCCCAGTGTATAGACCGGACTGTATAGACCCAGTATATACAGACTGCACTATATACAGAGGAGAAACCTACCCCCAGTATATACAGAGGAGAAACCTACCCCCAGTGTATACAGACTGCACTATATACAGAGGAGAAACCTACCCCCAGTGTATACAGAGGAGAAACCTACCCCCAGTATATACAGAGGAGAAACCTACCCCCAGTGTATACAGAGGAGAAACCTACCCCCAGTGTATACAGAGGAGAAACCTACCCCCAGTGTATAGACCGGACTGTATAGACCCAGTATATACAGACTGTACTATATACAGAGGAGAAACCTACCCCCAGTGTATAGACCGGACTGTATAGACCCAGTATATACAGACTGCACTATATACAGAGGAGAAACCTACCCCCAGTATATACAGAGGAGAAACCTACCCCCAGTGTATACAGACTGCACTATATACAGAGGAGAAACCTACCCCCAGTGTATACAGAGGAGAAACCTACCCCCAGTATATACAGAGGAGAAACCTACCCCCAGTGTATACAGAGGAGAAACCTACCCCCAGTGTATACAGAGGAGAAACCTACCCCCAGTGTATAGACCGGACTGTATAGACCCAGTATATACAGACTGTACTATATACAGAGGAGAAACCTACCCCCAGTGTATACAGAGGAGAAACCTACCCCCAGTATATACAGAGGAGAAACCTACCCCCAGTGTATAGACCGGACTGTATAGACCCAGTATATACAGACTGCACTATATACAGAGGAGAAACCTACCCCCAGTATATACAGAGGAGAAACCTACCCCCAGTGTATACAGACTGCACTATATACAGAGGAGAAACCTACCCCCAGTATATACAGAGGAGAAACCTACCCCCAGTGTATACAGAGGAGAAACCTACCCCCAGTATATACAGAGGAGAAACCTACCCCCAGTGTATACAGAGGAGAAACCTACCCCCAGTGTATAGACCGGACTGTATAGACCCAGTATATACAGACTGTACTATATACAGAGGAGAAACCTACCCCCAGTGTATACAGAGGAGAAACCTACCTCCAGTATATACAGAGGAGAAACCTACCCCCAGTGTATAGACCGGACTGTATAGACCCAGTATATACAGACTGTACTATATACAGAGGAGAAACCTACCCCCAGTGTATACAGAGGAGAAACCTACCCCCAGTGTATACAGAGGAGAAACCTACCCCCAGTGTATACAGAGGAGAAACCTACCCCCAGTGTATAGACCGGACTGTATAGACCCAGTATATACAGACTGTACTATATACAGAGGAGAAACCTACCCCCAGTGTATACAGAGGAGAAACCTACCTCCAGTATATACAGAGGAGAAACTTACCCCCAGTGTATAGACCGGACTGTATAGACCCAGTATATACAGACTGCACTATATACAGAGGAGAAACCTACCCCCAGTATATACAGAGGAGAAACCTACCCCCAGTATATACAGAGGAGAAACCTACCCCCAGTGTATACAGACTGCACTATATACAGAGGAGAAACCTACCCCCAGTGTATACAGAGGAGAAACCTACCCCCAGTATATACAGAGGAGAAACCTACCCCCAGTGTATACAGAGGAGAAACCTACCCCCAGTGTATACAGAGGAGAAACCTACCCCCAGTGTATACAGAGGAGAAACCTACCCCCAGTGTATACAGAGGAGAAACCTACCCCCAGTGTATACAGAGGAGAAACCTACCCCCAGTGTATAGACCGGACTGTATAGACCCAGTATATACAGACTGTACTATATACAGAGGAGAAACCTACCCCCAGTGTATACAGAGGAGAAACCTACCTCCAGTATATACAGAGGAGAAACCTACCCCCAGTGTATAGACCGGACTGTATAGACCCAGTATATACAGACTGTACTATATACAGAGGAGAAACCTACCCCCAGTGTATACAGAGGAGAAACCTACCCCCAGTGTATACAGAGGAGAAACCTACCCCCAGTGTATACAGAGGAGAAACCTACCCCCAGTGTATAGACCGGACTGTATAGACCCAGTATATACAGACTGTACTATATACAGAGGAGAAACCTACCCCCAGTGTATACAGAGGAGAAACCTACCTCCAGTATATACAGAGGAGAAACTTACCCCCAGTGTATAGACCGGACTGTATAGACCCAGTATATACAGACTGCACTATATACAGAGGAGAAACCTACCCCCAGTATATACAGAGGAGAAACCTACCCCCAGTGTATACAGACTGCACTATATACAGAGGAGAAACCTACCCCCAGTGTATACAGAGGAGAAACCTACCCCCAGTATATACAGAGGAGAAACCTACCCCCAGTGTATACAGAGGAGAAACCTACCTCCAGTATATACAGAGGAGAAACCTACCCCCAGTGTATAGACCGGACTGTATAGACCCAGTATATACAGACTGCACTATATACAGAGGAGAAACCTACCCCCAGTATATACAGAGGAGAAACCTACCCCCAGTGTATACAGAGGAGAAACCTACCCCCAGTATATACAGAGGAGAAACCTACCCCCAGTGTATAGACCGGACTGTATAGACCCAGTATATACAGACTGCACTATATACAGAGGAGAAACCTACCCCCAGTATATACAGAGGAGAAACCTACCCCCAGTGTATACAGAGGAGAAACCTACCCCCAGTATATACAGAGGAGAAACCTACCCCCAGTGTATACAGAGGAGAAACCTACCCCCAGTGTATAGACCGGACTGTATAGACCCAGTATATACAGACTGTACTATATACAGAGGAGAAACCTACCCCCAGTGTATACAGAGGAGAAACCTACCCCCAGTGTATACAGAGGAGAAACCTACCCCCAGTATATACAGACTGCACTATATACAGAGGAGAAACCTACCCCCAGTGTATACAGAGGAGAAACCTACCCCCAGTGTATACAGAGGAGAAACCTACCCCCAGTATATACAGAGGAGAAACCTACCCCCAGTGTATACAGAGGAGAAACCTACCCCCAGTGTATACAGAGGAGAAACCTACCCCCAGTGTATAGACCGGACTGTATAGACCCAGTATATACAGACTGTACTATATACAGAGGAGAAACCTACCCCCAGTGTATACAGAGGAGAAACCTACCCCCAGTGTATAGACCGGACTGTATAGACCCAGTATATACAGACTGTACTATATACAGAGGAGAAACCTACCCCCAGTGTATACAGAGGAGAAACCTACCCCCAGTGTATACAGAGGAGAAACCTACCTCCAGTATATACAGAGGAGAAACCTACCTCCAGTATATACAGAGGAGAAACCTACCCCCAGTGTATAGACCGGACTGTATAGACCCAGTATATACAGACTGCACTATATACAGAGGAGAAACCTACCCCCAGTATATACAGAGGAGAAACCTACCCCCAGTGTATACAGAGGAGAAACCTACCCCCAGTATATACAGAGGAGAAACCTACCCCCAGTGTATACAGAGGAGAAACCTACCCCCAGTGTATAGACCGGACTGTATAGACCCAGTATATACAGACTGTACTATATACAGAGGAGAAACCTACCCCCAGTGTATACAGAGGAGAAACCTACCCCCAGTGTAGAGGAGAAACCTACCCCCAGTATATACAGACTGCACTATATACAGAGGAGAAACCTACCCCCAGTGTATACAGAGGAGAAACCTACCCCCAGTGTATACAGAGGAGAAACCTACCCCCAGTATATACAGAGGAGAAACCTACCCCCAGTGTATAGACCGGACTGTATAGACCCAGTATATACAGACTGTACTATATACAGAGGAGAAACCTACCCCCAGTGTATAGACCGGACTGACCCTCCCCCCACCCCACCCCACACGTTCCCTCTATTCCGGATTACGGGGAGAGTTCCGGACACAATAAGTCACCCGAGTGTAATGCGCCCTATGAGCCCGTCCTGAACGCTGATACAATAGATTGCAGTTACCGGGGAGCAGAGAGGCCGGGCGGGCGGAGGTCGCTCAGGATGCGGCTCTTGCAGTCAGTCAGAGGTTCGGGTGATGAACGATGATATGGACGCAGCGATGCCGATGGTTACCGGGTGTCGGGTGAGGGATTCCCTGGTGTCGGGTTGATCAGCAGGTGCCGGGATCTCTCCGCCCATGTGGAGCTGCAGTGTTCCAGTATCCTGCACTTCCCGCAGCCGGCAGCAGAGGGCGCCGCTCCTCCCACAGCCGGACACTGGCGACCGCTTTGTCGCACCTGAGAATTCCCGGCGTGATCGTGTATGACGTCACCGGAATATTCCCAAAAGTCGCGATATCTCAGGTGAGTGGAGAATTGCAGAAAGCGACACAATCAGACATAATGTCGCGGAAACACCTTGTTATTCTGACTGCCATTAATCGCCTCAGGACGCTGTTATCAAATGTGAAATGCGTCAGATATTTATTTGTGGAAAACACCGAAATTTGCAAAAATTAGCATTTCTGAGACGGACAGTAACACCGCACGTATAGTCACAGGTTCACATTTCCCACATGTCGTCTTTATGTTTGCTGCGGTTTTTGAACGTTTCATTTTTTTTCTAGGACGTTACAAGGATCAGAACTTCAGAAGCAAATTCTCACATCTGCAACAAAAGGCCATTATTACAGGGAAGAGGGGAGGGGGAGGAGGAAGAGGGGAGGGGGGAGGGAGGAAGAGGGGGGGGGAGGGAGGAAGAGGGGGGGGGAGGGAGGAAGAGGGGGGGGGGAGGGAGGAAGAGGGGAGGGGGAGGGAGGAAGAGGGGAGGGGGAGGGAGGAAGAGGGGAGGGGGAGGAGGAAGAGGGGAGGGGGAGGAGGAAGATGGGAGGAGGAAGAGGGGAGGGGATGAGGAGGAAGAGGGGAGGGGATGAGGAGGAAGAGGGGAGGGGCGAGGAGGAAGAGGTGAGGGGCGAGGAGGAAGAGGGGAGGGGCGAGGAGGAAGAGCGGAGGGGGGAGGAGGAATAATAGGGGAAGGAGGAAAAATAGGGGAGGAGGAAGAGGGGGAGGAGGAAGAGGGGATGGGGAGAAGAGGAAGAGCGGAGGGGGGAGGAGGAAGAGGGGAGGGGGCGGAGGAAGAGGGGAGGAGGAAGGGGGGAAGAGGGGAGGAGGAAGAGGGGATGAGGAGGAAGAGAGGAGGGGAGGGGCAGGAGGTAGAGGGGAGGGGCAGGAGGTAGAGGGGAGGGGCAGGAGGAAGAGCAGAGGGGGGAGGAGGAAGAGGGGAGGGGCAGAGGAAGAGGGGATGAGGAGGAAGAGGTGAGGGCCAGGAAGAAGAGCGAAGCGGGGAGGAGGAAGAGGGGAGGGGGGAGGAGGAAGGGGGGAGGAGGAAGGGGGGAGGAGGAAGGGGGGAGGAGGAAGGGGGGAGGAGGAAGGGGGGAGGAGGAAGGGGGGAGGAGGAAGGGGGGAGGAGGAAGAGGGGAGGGGGGAGGGGGGAGGGGGGAGGAGGAAGAGGGGAGGGGGGAAGAGGGGAGGGGGGAAGAGGGGAGGGGGGGGGAAGAGGGGAGGGGGGAGGAGGAAGAGGGGAGGAGGAAGGGGGGAGGAGGAAGAGGGGATGAGGAGGGGAGGGGCAGGAGGAAGAGTGGAGGGGGGAGGAGGAAGAGGGGAAGGGGATGAGGAGGAAGAGGGGAGGGGCAGGAGGAAGGGGGAGGAGGAAGAGCGGAGGGGGGAGGAGGGAGAGGAAGAGGGGAGGGGCGGAGGAAGAGGGGATGAGGAGGAAGAGGGGAGGAGGAAGAGGGGAGGAGGAAGGGGGGAAGAGGGGAGGAGGAAGGGGGGAAGAGGGGAGGAGGAAGAGGGGATGAGGAGGAAGAGGGGAGGGGCAGGAGGAAGGGGGAGGAGGAAGAGCAGAGGGGGGAGGAGGAAGAGGGGAGGGGCAGAGGAAGAGGGGATGAGGAGGAAGAGGGGAGGGCCAGGAAGAAGAGCGAAGCGGGGAGGAGGAAGAGGGGAGGGGGGAGGAGGAAGAGGGGAGGAGGAAGAGGGGAGGGGATGAGGAGGAAGAGGGGCAGGAGGAAGGGGGAGGAGGAAGAGCGGAGGGGGGAGGAGGAAGAGGGGAGGAGGAAGAGGGGATGGAGGATGGGGGGAGGAGGAAGAGTGGAGGGGGGAAGAGGAAGAGCGGAGGGGGAGGAGGAAGAGGGGAGGAGGAAGAGGGGATGGGGCGGAGGAAGAGGGGAGGAGGAAGGGGGGAAGAGGGGAGGAGGAAGGGGGGAAGAGGGGAGGAGGAAGAGGAGGGGAGGGGCAGGAGGTAGAGGGAGGGCAGGGGGAGGGGCAGGAGGAAGGGGGAGGGGGAAGAGCAGAGGGGGGAGGAGGAAGAGCAGAGGGGGGAGGAGGAAGAGGGGAGGGGCAGAGGAAGAGGGGATGAGGAGGAAGAGGGGAGGGCCAGGAAGAAGAGCGAAGCGGGGAGGAGGAAGAGGGGAGGGGGGAGGAGGAAGAGGGGAGGGGGGAGGAGGAAGAGGGGAGGAGGAAGAGCGGAGGGGGGAGGAGGAAGAGGGGATGAGGAGGGGAGGGGCAGGAGGAAGAGTGGAGGGGGGAGGAGGAAGAGGGGAAGGGGAGGACGAAGGGGGGAGGAGGGGGAGGGGATGAGGAGGAAGAGGGGAGGGGCAGGAGGAAGGGGGAGGAGGAAGAGCGGAGGGGGGAGGAGGAAGAGGGGAGGGGCGGAGGAAGAGGGGATGAGGAGGAAGAGGGGAGGAGGAAGGGGGGAAGAGGGGAGGAGGAAGGGCGGAAGAGGGGAGGAGGAAGGGGGGAAGAGGGGAGGAGGAAGAGGGGATGAGGAGGAAGAGGGGAGGGGATGAGGAGGAAGAGGGGAGGGGCAGGAGGTAGAGGGGAGGGGCAGGAGGAAGAGGGGAGGGGCAGGAGGAAGGGGGAGGAGGAAGAGGGGAGGAGGAAGAGGGGATGGAGGATGGGGGGAGGAGGAAGAGTGGAGGGGGGAAGAGGAAGAGCGGAGGGGGAGGAGGAAGAGGGGATGGGGCGGAGGAAGAGGGGAGGAGGAAGGGGGGAAGAGGGGAGGAGGAAGGGGGGAAGAGGGGAGGAGGAAGAGGGGATAAGGAGGAAGAGGGGAGGGGATGAGGAGGAAGAGGGGAGGAGGAAGAGGGGAGGGGGAGGAGGAAGAGGGGGGAGGAGGAAGATGGGAGGAGGAAGAGGGGAGGGGATGAGGAGGAAGAGGGGATTGGATGAGGAGGAAGAGGGGAGGGAATGAGGAGGAAGAGGGGAGGAGGAAGAGGGGAGGGGCGAGGAGGAAGAGGGGAGGAGGAAGAGGGGAGGGGCGAGGAGGAAGAGCGGAGGGGGGAGGAGGAATAATAGGGGAAGGAGGAAGAATAGGGGAGGAGGAAGAATAGGGGAGGAGGAAGAGGGGGAGGAGGAAGAGGGGATGGGGAGAAGAGGAAGAGCGGAGGGGGGAGGAGGAAGAACGGAGGGGGGAGGAGGAAGAGGGGAGGGGGCGGAGGAAGAGGGGAGGAGGAAGGGGGGAAGAGGGGAGGAGGGGAGGGGCAGGAGGTAGAGGGGAGGGGCAGGGGCAGGAGGAAGGGGGAGGGGGAAGAGCAGAGGGGGGAGGAGGAAGGGGGGAGGAGGAAGAGGGGAGGGGCAGAGGAAGAGGGGATGAGGAGGAAGAGGGGAGGGCCAGGAAGAAGAGCGAAGCGGGGAGGAGGAAGAGGGGAGGGGGGAGGAGGAAGAGGGGAGGGGGGAGGAGGAAGAGGGGAGGAGGAAGAGCGGAGGGGGGAGGAGGAAGAGGGGATGAGGAGGGGAGGGGCAGGAGGAAGAGTGGAGGGGGGAGGAGGAAGAGGGGAAGGGGAGGACGAAGGGGGGAGGAGGGGGAGGGGATGAGGAGGAAGAGGGGAGGGGCAGGAGGAAGGGGGAGGAGGAAGAGCGGAGGGGGGAGGAGGAAGAGGGGAGGGGCGGAGGAAGAGGGGATGAGGAGGAAGAGGGGAGGAGGAAGGGGGGAAGAGGGGAGGAGGAAGGGCGGAAGAGGGGAGGAGGAAGGGGGGAAGAGGGGAGGAGGAAGAGGGGATGAGGAGGAAGAGGGGAGGGGATGAGGAGGAAGAGGGAGGGCAGGAGGTAGAGGGGAGGGGCAGGAGGAAGAGGGGAGGGGCAGGAGGAAGGGGGAGGAGGAAGAGCAGAGGGGGGAGGAGGAAGAGGGGAGGGGCAGAGGAAGAGGGGATGAGGAGGAAAAGGGGAGGGCCAGGAAGAAGAGCGAAGCGGGGAGGAGGAAGAGGGGAGGGGGGAGGAGGAAGAGGGGAGGAGGAAGAGGGGAGGAGGAAGAGGGGAGGAGGAAGAGGGGAGGGGATGAGGAGGAAGAGGGGCAGGAGGAAGGGGGAGGAGGAAAAGCGGAGGGGGGAGGAGGAAGAGGGGAGGAGGAAGAGGGGATGGAGGATGGGGGGAGGAGGAAGAGTGGAGGGGGGAGGAGGAAGAGGAGGACGAAGGGGGGAGGAGGAAGAGGGGATGGGGAGGGCCAGGAGGAAGGGGGGAAGAGGAAGAGCGGAGGGGGAGGAGGAAGAGGGGAGGAGGAAGAGGAGGGGGCGGAGGAAGAGGGGAGGAGGAAGGGGGGAAGAGGGGAGGAGGAAGGGGGGAAGAGGGGAGGAGGAAGAGGGGATAAGGAGGAAGAGGGGAGGGGATGAGGAGGAAGAGGGGAGGGGCAGGAGGTAGAGGGGAGGGGAGGGGCAGGAGGAAGGGGGAGGAGGAAGAGCAGAGGGGGAGGAGGAAGAGGGGAGGGGGCGGAGGAAGAGGGGATGAGGAAGGGGGAAGAGGGGAGGAGGAAGAGGGGATGAGGAGGAAGAGGGGAGGGGATGAGGAGGAAGAGGGGAGGGGCAGGAGGTAGAGGGGAGGGGCAGGAGGAAGGGGGAGGAGGAAGAGCAGAGAGGGGAGGAGGAAGAGGGGAGGGGGCGGAGGAAGAGGGGAGGAGGAAGGGGGGAAGAGGGGAGGAGGAAGAGGGGATGAGGAGGAAGAGGGGAGGGGATGAGGAGGAAGAGGGGAGGGGCAGGAGGAAGAGGGGAGGGGCAGGAGGAAGGGGGAGAAGGAAGAGCAGAGGGGGGAGGAGGAAGAGGGGAGGGGCAGAGGAAGAGGGGATGAGGAGGAAGAGGGGAGGGCCAGGAAGAAGAGCGAAGCGGGGAGGAAGAAGAGGGGAGGGGGGAGGAGGAAGAGGGGAGGGGGGAGGAGGAAGAGGGGAGGAGGAAGAGGGGAGGGGATGAGGAGGAAGAGGGGCAGGAGGAAGGGGGAGGAGGAAGAGCGGAGGGGGGAGGAGGAAGAGGGGAGGAGGAAGAGGGGATGAGGAGGGGAGGGGCAGGAAGAGTGGAGGGGGGAGGAGGAAGAGGGGAAGGGGAGGACGAAGGGGGGAGGAGGGGGAGGAGGAAGAGGGGAGGGGGAGGAGGAAGAGGGGGAGGAGGGAGGGGGGAAGAGGATGGGAAGGGGGAGGAGGAAGAGGGGAGGGGGAGGAGGGAAGGGGATGGGAGGAAGAGGGGAGGAGGAAGAGGAGAGGAGGAAGAGGGGAGGAGGAAGAGCGAAGGGGGGAGGAGGAAGAGGGGAGGGAGAGGAGGAAGTGGAGGAAGAGGGAAGGAGGAAGAGCGAAGGGGGGAGGAGGAAGAGGGGAGGGAGAGGAGGAAGTGGGAGGAGAAGGAGGAAAAGGGGAGGGAGAGTAGGAAGAGGGGAGGAGGAAGAGGGGAGGAGGAAAGGGGATGGGAGGAAGAGGGGGGAGGAGGAAGGGGGGAGGAGGAAGGGGGAGAAGGAAGAGGGGAGGGGGGAAGAGGAAGGACGGAGGGGGAGGAGGAAGAGGGGAGGGGGGAAGAGGGGGGAGGAGGAAGAGGGGACGGTGAAGAGGGGAGGGGGAGGAGGAAGAGGGGAGGGAGAGGAGGAAGAGGGGAGGGGATAAGGAGGAAGAGGGGAGGGGCAGGAGGAAGGGGGGAGGAGGAAGAGGGGAGGGACAGGAGGAAGGGGGGGAGGGGGAGGAGGAAGGAGGGAGGGGGAGGAGGAAGAAGGGAGGAGGAAGGGAGGGGGAGGAGGAAGAGGGGAGGGGATGGAGGAAGAGGGGAGGGGGGAGGGGGAGGAGGAAGAGGGGAGGGGGAGGCTTGACAAAGATCCCATAGAGACGGATCGAAACGTTGCCTGCCTGGGGTGAATAAACACACCACTTTTTTTCACCAATTTCCTTGGAGTGCTGCCTCTTCATTTTTTTTAGATTTCATTAACAAGGGTTCCTAGCCTCAACCTAGGAGACATGCACCCACTGCTGATGCTGTGCTGCTTTATTCTTTTTCTCATTATATATATATATATATATATATATATATATATATATATATATCAGTATATTACACAAAGAAATAGAATCTATGGAACAATGGAGGATGTATGAGAAACACGCCTATGGGAGACACCGCCCCTGGAATGCAAGAGCGGAAGGGGGAGGTGGAAGAGCGAAAGGGGGAGGAGGAGGAGGAGGGGAGGAGTAAGAGCGGAGGGGGGAGGAGGAAGAGGGGAGGAGGAAGAGAAGGGGGGGGGAGGAAGAAAAGGGGCGGAGGAGGAAGAGTAGAAGGGGGCGGACAAAGTAGAGGGGAGGGAGGGGAGGAGGAAGAGCGGAGGGGGAGGGGGAAGAGAGGAGGGGGAGGGGCAGAGAAGAGGGGGAGGAGGAAGAAGTGGGGAGGGGGGGAAGAGGGAGAGGGAGGAGGAAGAGGGGGAGGGGGGAAAAGGGGAGGAGGAATAGAAGAGGGGGAGGAAGAGGGAAGGAGGAAGAAGGGATTGGGGGAGGAGGAAGGGGGAGAAGGAAAAGGGGAGGGGGAGGAGGAACAGGGGAGTTGGGAAGAGGAAGAAGTGGGGAGGGGGGAGGAGGAAGAGCGGAGGGGGAGGAGGAAGAGGGGGGGGAGGATGAAGAGGGGAGGAGGAAGGGCAGAGGGGAGGGGGGAGGAGGAAGATGGGAGGAGGAAGGGGGAGGAGGAAGGGGGAGCAGGAATAGCAGAGGGGGGAGGAGGAAGGGGGTGAATAAACACACCACTTTTTTCACCAATTTCCTTGGAGTGCTGCCTCTTCATTTTTTTGGGATTTTATTAACAAGGGTTCCTAGCCTCAACCTAGGAGACATGCACCCACTGCTGATGCTGTGCTGCTTTATTCTTTTTCTTATTTTATATATATATATATATAATCAGTATATTACACAAAGAAATCGAATCTATGGAACAATGGAGGATGTATGAGAAACACGCCTATGGGAGACACCGCCCCTGGAATGCAAGAGCGGAAGGGGGAGGTGGAAGAGCGAAAGGGGGAGGAGGAAGAGCGGAGGGGGGAGGAGGAAGAGGGAAGGAGGAAGAGAAGGGGGGGAGGAGGAAGAAAAGGGGGAGGAGGAAGAGAAGAGGGGGGAGGACGAAGTAGAGGGGAGGGGGAGGGAGGGGAGGAGGAAGAGCGGAGGGGGGAGGAGGAAGAGAGGAGGGGGAGGAGGAAGAAGTGAGGAGGGATGGGGAGGAGGAAGAGGGGAGGGGGGAAGAGGGGAGGGGGAGGAAGAGGGGAGGAGTAAGAAGGGATTGGGGGAGGAGGAAGGGGGAGAAGGAAGAGGGGAGGGGGAGGAGGAACAGGGGAGTGGGGAGGAGGAAGAAGTGGGGAGGAGGAAGAGCGGAGGGGGAGGAGGAAGAGGGGGAGGAGGAGGGACGGGGAGGAGGGGGGAGGAGGGACGAGGAGGAAGAGGGGAAGGAGGAAGAGGGGAGGGGGAGGAGGAAGAGGGGAGGGTGGAGGAGGAAGAGGGGAGGGGGAACGGGAAGAGGGGAGGGGAAGGAAGGAGGGGGGAGGAGGAAGAGGGGAGAAGGAAGAGGGGGAGGAAGAGGGGAGGAGGAAGAGGGGAGGGGGAGAAGAAAGGGGGGAGGAGGAAGGGGGAGGGAAAAGCGGAGGGGGAGGAGGAAGAGCGGAGGGGGAGGAGGAAAAGGGGAGGAGGGAGGGGGAAGAGGGGAGGGTGAAGAGGGAAGCGGGAGGAGGAAGATCGGAGGAGGGAGGGGGAGGAGGAAGAGGGGAGGGGGAGTAGGAAAAGGGGATGAAGAGGAGGAAGAGGAGAGGAGGGGGAGGAGGAAGAGGGGACGGGGAAGGAGAAAGAGGAGAGGAAGAAGAGGGGAGGAGAAGGAGGAAGTGGGAGGAGGAAGAGAGGGCTGTGTTTGGCGCTATCTACAGGGGGCTGTGTGTGGCTCTATCTACAGGGGAGCTGTTTGTGGAGCTATCTACAGGGGGCTGTGTGGAGCTATCTACAGGGGGGTGTGTGTGGCGCTATCTACAGGGGGCTGTGTGTGGAGCTATCTACAGGGGGCTGTGTGTGAAACTATCTACAGAGGTCTGTTTGCAACTATCTACAGCGAGTCTGTGTGGCGCTATCTACAGGAGTCTGTGTGGCGCTATCTACAGGGGTCTGTGTGGCACTATCTACAGGGGGGTCTGTGTGTGGCACTATCTACAGGGGGGTCTGTGTGTGGCACTATCTACAGGGGGGTCTTTGTGGCACTATCTACAGGGGGCTGTGTGTGGCACTATCTACAGGGGGGTCTGTTTGGCGCTATCTACAGGGGGGTCTGTGTGGCGCTATCTACAGGGGGGCTGTGTGTGGCGCTATCTACAGGGGGGCAGTGTGGCGCTATCTACAGGGGGCTGTGTGTGGCGCTACCTACAGGGGGCTGTGTGTGGCGCTATCTACAGGGGGGCTTTGTGTGACGCTATCTACAGGGGGCTGTGTGGCGCTATCTACAGGGGGCTGTGTGGCGCTATCTACAGGGTGTCTGTGTGGTGCTATCTACAGGGTGGTCTGTGTGGCACTATCTACAGGGGGTCTGTGTGGCGCTATCTACAGGGTCTCTGTGTGATGCTGTCTATAGGGGGTATCTGTGGCGCTATCTACAGGGGTCTGTGTGTGGCGCTATTTACAGGGGGTCTGTGTAGAGCTATCTACAGGGGGTCTGTGTGGCGCTATCTACACTATCTACAGGGGGGCTGTGTGTGGCGCTATCTACAGGGGGGCAGTGTGGCGCTATCTACAGGGGGCTGTGTGTGGCGCTACCTACAGGGGGCTGTGTGTGGCGCTATCTACAGGGGGGCTTTGTGTGACGCTATCTACAGGGGGCTGTGTGGCGCTATCTACAGGGGGCTGTGTGGCGCTATCTACAGGGTGTCTGTGTGGTGCTATCTACAGGGTGGTCTGTGTGGCACTATCTACAGGGGGTCTGTGTGGCGCTATCTACAGGGTCTCTGTGTGGTGCTGTCTATAGGGGGTATCTGTGGCGCTATCTACAGGGGTCTGTGTGTGGAGCTATCTACAGGGGGTCTGTGTGGAGCTATCTACACTATCTACAGGGGGTCTGTGTTGCGCTATCTACAGGGGCACCGAAAAAGGCCATACATACAAATGGACACAGCCAGGTCAGAAACGCTGATGAAGGAGTGACCATTTGTAAGTATGGCCTGTTTCGGTGGTTTTGTATATGTCCCCTTGTTTTTATCGGTTCTGTCTGTACATCAGGAACATTCTGTTCCATTTAAGGAGTTAGGGACTCGCAAGTCTGGGGATCCTTGTCGTGGATTGCGAGCTTGCGTCCTTTTGGCCAAAATGATTACTAATACCCCAGGTATTTTTCATTACTACGTATATTCGCTTCTCTTGGACACAGCCGGGTCTTTGATGCTGGGAGCGCATGGTGTGTTGTTGTTTGGCATAGCAAGCAGGGTAGCCCGCTCTATGAACTATCAAGGCGTCACAAATAGGCTTCTACCTGGCTATACACTTTGTGCCTCCTGACGTACACACTATCCTTCCATGTTTCACACACTTGCACCCCATTATCCATTTATTTCTATTGAGGCACTTGACTCATTACTGCCCCCTATATTTCACTTATAGTATTACACTTGCACACACACCATTCATTTATTATTTCTTACTACACATCCCATGCACCACACACACCACTCCCCTCAAGACCAGTGGGAGTGGCTATTATTATTTAAAGCACCTGCTCACTCCTTCATCAGCGTTTCTGACCTGGCTGTGTCCATTTGTAAGTATGGCCTTTTTCGGTGGTTTTGTATATGTCCCCTTGTTTTTATCGGTTCTGGCTATCTACAGGGGGTCTGTGTTGCGCTATCTACAGGGGGCTCTGTGTGGCGCTATCTACAGGGGGCTGTGTGTGGAGCTATCTACGGGGGGCTGTGTGTGGAGCTATCTACGGGGGGCTGTGTGTGGAGCTATCTACAGGGGGCTGTGTGTGGATATATCTACAGCGGGTATATGTGTCGCTATCTACAGAGGTCTATGTGTGGCACTATCTACAGGGGTCTGTGTTGCGCTATCTACAGGGGGTCTGTGTTGCGCTATCTACAGGGGGTCTGTGTGGAGCTATCTACAGGGGGTCTGTGTTGCGCTATCTACAGGGGGTCTGTGTGGCGCTATCTACAGGGGGCTCTGTGTGAGCGCTATCTTCAGGAGGGTGTGTGTGGCGCTATCTACATGGGGTCTTTGTGGCGCTATCTACAGGGTCTCTGTGTGGTGCTGTCTATAGGGGGTATCTGTGGCGCTATCTACAGGGGTCTGTGTGTGGCACTATTTACAGGGGGTCTGTGTGGAGCAATCTACACGGGGTCTGTGTGGCGCTATCTACACTATCTACAGGGGGTCTGTGTTGCGCTATCTACAGGGGGTCTGTGTGGCGCTATCTACAGGGGGCTCTGTGTGAGCACTATCTACAGGAGGGTGTGTGTGGCGCTATCTACAGGGGGCTGTGTGTGGAGCTATCTACAGGGGGCGGTGTGTGGATCTATCTACAGCGGGTATCTGTGGCGCTATCTACAGAGGTTTATGTGTGGCACTATCTACAGGGGGTCTGTGTGAAGCTATCTACAGGGGGTCTGTGTTGCGCTATCTACAGGGGGTCTGTGTTGCGCTATCTACATGGGGTCTGTGTTGCGCTATCTACATGGGGTCTGTGTGGCGCTATCTACAGGGGGCTCTGTGTGAGCGCTATCTTCAGGAGGGTGTGTGTGGCTCTATCTACAGGGGGATATGTGTGGCGCTATCTACAGGGGGTCTTTGTGGCGCTATCTACAGGGTCTCTGTGTGGTGCTGTCTATAGGGGGTATCTGTGGCGCTATTTACAGGAGGTCTGTGTGGAGCTATCTACAGGGGGTCTGTGTGGCGCTATCTACACTATCTACAGAGGGTCTGTGTTGCGCTATCTACAGGGGGTCTGTGTGGCTCTATCTACAGGGGGCTCTGTGTGAGCACTATCTACAGGAGGGTGTGTGTGGCGCTATCTACAGGGGGCTGTGTGTGGAGCTATCTACAGGGGGCTGTGTGTGGAGCTATCTACAGGGGGCTGTGTGTGGATCTATCTACAGCGGGTATCTGTGGCGCTATCTACAGAGGTCTATGTGTGGCACTATCCACAGGGGGTCTGTGTGGAGCTATCTACAGGGGGTCTGTGTTACGCTATCTACAGGAGGTCTGTGTGGAGCTATCTACAGGGGGTCTGTGTGGAGCTATCTACAGGGGGATCTGTCTGATGCTATCTGCAGGGGGTCTTTGTGGCGCTATCTAGAGGGGGCTGTGTGTGGAGCTATTGTCAGGGATCATTACCATGTATATTGTTTCCAAAATATTATCCTTACAATATATATATATATATATATATATAATCAGTATATTACACAAAGAAATCGAATCTATGGAACAATGGAGGCTGTATGAGAAACACGCCTATGGAAGACACCGCCCCTGGAATGCAAGAGGAGTGTACAGATGGACTTACAGCTGAATAGAGCCAATAGGGCTTAAGCATGTCCCACATCTCTAGGGAGGAGATTGTGTTTCTTTCTTTGTTCAATAATGTTTAGTTCTTACTTCCTGCTTCACTGAAGGAGGATCTCTACCACCATTTGTCTGTTTTGTACATATCTTCCATGCATGCCCTCAGTTTCCAATTTACAGAGGTGGCTATTCGGTGCAAAATAACAGGGAAAAGGAAGTTTAACCCTGACAATGGCTCCCAAACGTGGGGCTCCACTCGAGGGGATCTCGGAATCCGGACAACCGACAATCACAGGGTGAAACAGACGACCCAGGACTGCCCACTGAAGGAGCCTGATCACCTCCACAATAACACGGTAAGTCAGCTGATTTTATAAATCTTCGTCTTATCTGTTAGTGGACGGTCTTTTGGCAGTCTGTAGAACCCTGGTCGGTTGCCTGGATTAGCTCAGGCGACAGGGGCGACATCCCCGCTGTGTGGTCACGAACCCGTAAGAAATTAGTCGCGCCCGACTAACCATCCTCTGGGTAATTAGGGACTAGATAGAAAATATAACCTGTTTTATACAGGGGCACGATAAGTCGTGAGTAATTTTCCAGCGAGACCTGTAAGTTGCAGACTGGGAGATGGTAATATTCCAGCTAGATTTAATAAATTGCAGACTGCGAAATTATAATATTTCAGCCAGATTTAATAAATTGCAGACTGCGAAATTGTAATATTTCAGCGAGACTTAATGAGTTGCAGACTGAGGAATTGTAATATTTTGGCCAGACCTCGGTGAACCGGTCACTAGAAGGTTGCAGACCAAAAGGTGTTCTATAAATTATGTGAAGAATATAGACAGTTAGAATGGATGGTTTACGGTCCATATTCAAATCATCAGGATCACCCGTACCCGGACGATCCTATTCGTATGATTTGGTGAAGCAAAGGGAAGTTGGAAATAAGAAAGGCATTGTATTATGTTATATGTATTAGAAAACACAGGACCAGCCGCCGCCCTGTAATGGCGACAGTCCGTCATGTTGGGTGTGCCTCATTGTGGGCAGCAAAACCCCCCTCACAGCTGAGCAATGTGCTTCCTGTGGGAGAGGCTGCTCCCCACCCCCTGATGAGGTCACGCCCGGCCCAATCAAATCAGTATGAAATGATAGCCTTGTTAATTTTGTCATTTCCCTCAGTAAAGAGCTGACAGTAACACATGCTGCAGTGTTTTCTTCTAGTCTAGATTCCGTCCCAGGGGTGCAGGACGCTGTGCACTGGTGAAAAGGCACGTCATCATAATATAGCGATGGTGGCCGACAGATTGGACACTGTTACAGATGTGTGACTCTTGGAGGTTCATTGTATGGGAGAATTTTTGCCGGCATTGAAATTTTTAAGATTGTGAGAACAGAGGCTGTGAGGAGTGAGCTTGTGACCCCCTCCTGTAGAATGCAATGAGGAATATCTATTGTGTGGGGGGGGGCTGTGTGATGTGTGCAGTGTGAAAATCAGACTGGTGTAAACTTATATATAGGGCGTGGACTGATGAGGCAAGTGCTTACAATATTGCACTGATTTTAGATCTATATTGTATGCTCTTATTTTTAACAGCAGTAATGTCTAACAATCCAAAATTCTTAGTGTTTTGTGTTTGGGGTTAAAATCAGTTTCTTTTTTTTCTGTGTAAAGGAAAGTTTCTTATTTTTGCGCATGCGCTGTTGTCCTAAACGTCACCCAGCGAGAAAAATATTACAGACTGCTGGATATGTCTGAAAAAAAAAAAAAGATAAAAGTTACGCAGCATATTGTTTTTGGACTTTGCAAAGGCATTTGACACTGTCCCCCATAGGCGCCTAATGGGTAAATTAAGGACTATAGGTTTAGAAAATATAGTTTGTAATTGGATTGAGAATTGGCTCAAGGACCGTATCCAGAGGGTTGTGGTCAATGATTCCTTCTCTGAATGGTCCCCGGTTATAAGTGGTGTACCCCAGGGTTCAGTGCTGGGACCCCTATTATTCAACTTATTTATTAATGATATAGAGGATGGGATTAATAGCACTATTTCTATTTTTGCAGATGACACCAAGCTATGTAATATAGTTCAGACTATGGAAGATGTTCATGAATTACAGGCAGATTTAAACAAACTAAGTGTTTGGGCGTCCACTTGGCAAATGAAGTTTAATGTAGATAAATGTAAAGTTATGCATCTTGGTACCAACAACCTGCATGCATCATATGTCCTAGGGGGCGCTACACTGGCGGATTCACTTGTTGAGAAGGATCTGGGTGTACTTGTAAATCATAAACTCAATAACAGCATGCAGTGTCAATCAGCTGCTTCAAAGGCCAGCAGGATATTGTCGTGTATTAAAAGAGGCATGGACTCGCGGGACAGGGATGTAATAATGCCACTTTACAAAGCATTAGTGAGGCCTCATCTAGAATATGCAGTTCAGTTCTGGGCTCCAGTTCATAGAAAGGATGCCCTGGAGTTGGAAAAAATACAAAGAAGAGCAACGAAGCTAATAAGGGGCATGGAGAATCTAAGTTATGAGGAAAGATTGAAAGAATTAAACCTATTTAGCCTTGAAAAAAGACGACTAAGGGGGGACATGATTAACTTATATAAATATATTAATGGCACATACAAAAAATATGGTGAAATCCTGTTCCTTGTAAAACCCCCTCAAAAAACAAGGGGGCACTCCCTCCGTCTGGAGAAAAAAAGGTTCAAGCTGCAGAGGCGACAAGGCTTCTTTACAGTGAGAACTGTGAATTTATGGAATAGCCTACCGCAGGAGCTGGTCACAGCAGGGACAGTAGATGGCTTTAAAAAAGGGTTAGATAATTTCCTAGAACAAAAAAATATTAGCTCCTATGTGTAGAAATTTTTCCTTCCCTTTTCCCTTCCCTTGGTTGAACTTGATGGACATGTGTCTTTTTTCAGCCGTACTAACTATGTAACTATGTAACTATATTTGTGCTATGATGTGATAAGATTTAATGTTGGAATGTTTTGATGTTAATTCAGATGTATTAAACTACAGATATTGTGAGACACGGCGTCTTGAAAATGTATGTGCCCCCTCTGTTCCCTATTTTTATGTACAGTTTATTGTTTTGCAGTAATTAATATTACCAGATATATTATTTTCTGTGTTATTGAATAACTAATTACAATTGTTTTGTTTTTGTTTTCACACATGAGGCACGTGCTATGGGGCGGCCTAAATGTTATTTTTGAAAATGTGAGATGTTTTACAGGTAAATGGTTGCAGGTCATTTTAAAGATAAAATGTATTTTTGTCAGGAGAAAGTCATTTTTGTTCCAGGCTGTTGTGTATTACAGGGGGTTAAACTAGTGCCCCCCAGATAGAGTGCCCAAACTTATTATGTTGAGATGTAGTTTTGAACCCTGCTACATTACTTTCGCAGAGTCCACAACGGGGGGATGGATGAAGGGACTAATCAGGTACAATTTTGGTTTGTTTTGAATTAATGAATTTGATTCCAAAAGATCTACAAAATGTGTATGAGACCCCAATGAGTAATACAGATTAAATGTGTATGACAGTAACCTAAATGTTGAGGTTTTTCTGTGTAGATCCTTCCAGAACAGTAAATATGGCACTGGGTAAGCTGTGCTGTAGTCTCCACCCAATATGAGGTATTGTGTAAGAGACCATCCCCCTCCAGCAAATTTACACAAGAGGCCGAGGTCACTCACAGATGAGTCTTTACAGATTTAGTAGGGAAGGAAGTGAAAATTATCTGAACATTGTTAATTTTATGTAAAGATTTTAGTAATTTTTATTTGTTTTTGTATTAATCAAGTATTTACAGAACCTGATAAAATTGAGATTCTCAAAGTGTTCTGGATTATCAGATGAGTGTGGAGAAGTGTGTATAACATTTGGTTTTATTTTTGAGAATGAAGACGCCACCCCTTTGAAATGTTCTATCTATATGTGACATGGGTTTTAATGTAAATTTGTAATGTAGAAATACTTCATCATATACAGTATGTACAAGACAGGATACGAGGCACCAGGTAAATTATCCAGAAACCACTCTCACCTTCTCATTCTTCTCAAGGAACGGAGCTGGAGGTGCTCGCTGAGGCTGTAACCTGGCAGAAGGTAAGACGGCCGATATTTACACTGACTCTGGGTACGCTTTTGGCATCACCCACAATTATGGGCCCATTGGTAGTAGGAACTTTATTGGCTCATCGGGTAAGCCAATTGAGAGAGCAAGTGAGGACAGACCTGACAAGGGTATGTGCAGCCAGGTGTCAGTAAATTGGCTTGTCCCTGGATACAATAATGCCACCACTAGGTGTGTAGCAGCCGGCATGATGTGCGCACGGCATGACATAAAACAGCAAAGGTACCTGTGAAAAGTGTAGCCCGGCCAGATTACCCGTCCCAGCGACTGCAGAACATACAACTACCCGAGGTAGAAGTGTATGACAATGTGCTCGTATGTGTAGACCTGTTCTCAGGGGGGTCTGAAGCCCGGCCAGTATCTTCCCCACTGCAGAACATACAACTACCCGAGGTAGAAGTGTATGACAATGTGCTCGTGTGTGTAGATCTGTTCTCAGGGGGCCTGAAGCCCGGCCGGTATCTTCCCCACTGCAGAACATACAACTACCTGAGGTAGAAGTGTATGACAATGTGCTTGTGTGTGCAGACCTGTTCTCAGGCTGGCCTGAAGCCCGGCCGGTATCTTCCCCACTGCAGAACATACAACTACCCGAGGTAGAAGTGTATGACAATGTGCTCGTGTGTGTAGATCTGTTCTCAGGGGGCCTGAAGCCCGGCCGGTATCTTCCCCACTGCAGAACATACAACTACCTGAGGTAGAAGTGTATGACAATGTGCTCGTGTGTGCAGACCTGTTCTCAGGCTGGCCTGAAGCCCGGCCGGTATCTTCCCCACTGCAGAACATACAACTACCCGAGGTAGAAGTGTATGACAATGTGCTCGTGTGTGTAGATCTGTTCTCAGGGGGCCTGAAGCCCGGCCAGTATCTTCCCCACTGCAGAACATACAACTACCCGAGGTAGAAGTGTATGACAATGTGCTCGTGTGTGCAGACCTGTTCTCAGGCTGGCCTGAAGCCCGGCCGGTATCTTCCCCACTGCAGAACATACAACTATCCGAGGTAGAAGTGTATGACAATGTGCTCGTATGCGTAGACCTGTTCTCAGGGGGGCCTGAAGCCCGGCCAGTATCTTCCCCACTGCAGACATTGTGTGTAGTGAGAGGGGAACAGTGTTATCCCAAGTATTGACCTGGTGTTTGTACAATGATAAGATGTCTTCAGTTCTCCAGATGTTGTCCCAAAGTTAGTTTGTTTAATAACGATATTCAGAAAGTGTTGTGGGAATATTAAATACCGAGGTTAAGTTTTATGTCAAGTTCCGCCTTAGCATTGGACTATTGGAGGCGTCAGTATTATGCTTGTGTAGATGATAACTTCTCAGTGCAAGTAGATTTGTAGATTCCCATTTGAAAATATTTTTGTTGTGAAAGGAAAATTTTAGAGCAGAGAATTCTGTGCAGTGTATATGTGTATGTATTGATAGATATATAAAGAGAAGGAGAATCAGTTTGTAGTTATCAGTTTTAGTTACTGCCCAGTGTGAACGTTTAACATAAATCTGTCATTGTTAATGTTTTTCTTCAAATTAATTATCTGATTAAGATCAATTACTGATTATGCGATGGAAAGTTTGTTCTCCACAGGAAGTGTCCAACTGGGAGCGGAAGGCGTGAGAACCAGATTCTTAGGGTATGTGCACACACACTAATTACGTCCGTAATTGACGGACGTATTTCGGCCGCAAGTAGTGGACTGAACACACTGCAGGGAGCCGGGCTCCTATCATCATACTTATGTACGATGCTAGGAGTCCCTGCCTCTCCGTGGAACTACTGTCCAGTACTGAAAACATGATTACAGTACGGGACAGTTGTCCTGCAGCGAGGCAGGGACTCCTAGCATCGTACATAAGTATGATGCTAGGAGCCCGGCTCCCTGCACTGTGTTCGGTCCGGGACTTGCGGCCGAAATACGTCCGTCAATTACGGACGTAATTAGTGTGTGTGCACATACCCTAACAGAATGTGGACGGATAAAGGAAGGTAAACCAGTAGCACCCAAGGCACTTGCATTGATGGTGTGACCTCACATATGCCCCAAGACTGCAAGGATCGATGTGGTAAGATCTAATTGGTATGTCCCAGGCTTTACAGCTGATGCTGCTAAATTCTGTTAGAGCTGTTTGATTTGCCTACAGAACAGTCCTGGCAGACCGGTGCCAACCTTATCATACCCGCCTCCCACGAAGAGAACAGGCCTTGAGAGGCCTTCCCAGGTAGAACGAACCAGAGTAGGGGGGGGGGGGAATTGGTTTGAGACACTTGTCAGATAAACATGTGGAATCTGTGTATATTTCTGTGAATAGGGGATGTTCCAGGTAATCAGCTGAGATCAAGGTACAAATCCTGCTGGAAAGTGTAAACACCAAGTTCAAATACAATGTACCCAGTAATTACACATCTTCTAGGGGCCCTGTCCAGTGGGTCGTGGAAGTTTTTCTTATATAAAGGTGTTTGATGTCATTTAAGAGCCTGTCATTATTACTGTATGTACTTAGAACAACGTTTATAGTGTATGTGGATGATGTTATCACCAGATTAGTATTTATTTAAACAATTGACAAGGTTTGGGTCCCCGGCAAGTGCCAGTAAACATTAACTAGAAGACTTTTAATATGATGAACTCCATCACTGAGATGCGGCAGGCGCAGCCTGAGTCAATACAAAGCGTTTATCATGAACTGACGGCAGTGTCACAATTCTAAGCAGCCGCCCAGACAAGTAACTTACTGGAGGAAGAGGACAGATGTGGAGGGTTTGTGGTAGTCACAATAAAACTCCACTACTCCGTCTACGTGGGATCTCACCCCAGGTGTAATGGCAGGAAGGAGGTGAAGGGAAAGTGAGCCCTAATCTACCCACCGCCCTGTCCCTGCCTACTTGCAACGACCCGCCCTAGGCGACGAGGTACAACTGGGCGGCGGTCCCTACGCTGGCTAAGTGCACAGGAAGACAAACAGGGAACACGCAAGGGAAGGGGCAGTAGCCACGGAACGCCACGAGGAAACGGGGCGGCGAACGAACAGTCAGGACCAGGACGAAGTGAGTACACCCGAGCAGGCACGGAGACAGAAGCAAGCCAGGGCAAGCAAGCAGGTCAAGCAGAACTGCAGCAAGGCAGAAGCACGGCAGAAGCAGGCTGGAGCAAGCAGCAGTGGGGCCAGGAATCCAAAAGAATTACAAGCACTGAGGGAGAGCACAGGGCAGGTAATAAAGGGCAGGGGGCGGAGCTAACTCCGAGAGACCAGGCCGCGATAGGCTCTCCCACTCCTGAGCCTGCCACCCTGGTTGGTGGGAGATGGTGTCAGTCGAGCAGGTCTGGCCTCAGGTGTGGATTGATTAATCCCAGGAGTATAGCTAGATGAAGTACCTGGCAGATCCCTAACACCAGGTTCACAGCATGAGGTGCTATGTACAGCCCGGGGACGTATACTAAGAGAGACGGTGTCTGAAAGACAAGAAGGACCAAACCAAGTCCTGATGACATCAGCAAAGTGAAGTAAAGACCAAAGACCTAAGTGAATCCGTCAGCAGGATCAAGTGTTTTAATAAGTAAGTGACCAGGTGGAGGATAATAATAAATCCCCCACTGGACACCACTGTGCAGTCTGACTCCACAGAAGAGGACGATGATGTACAGGACTGGCAATGAACTGATGGGACCCAAAACCTGAGGGTGATAGCATGAGATTGGTGATAGCATTATATTATTAGTTGAGGCCCTATTGTTTATATTGTCTGAGGTTTATATTTATAATATATGTAAATATGCCACGGTGCTGCAGATTACAATCTGAGGAGTTTTATGTGGAGGTGTTAGGTGAAGGTCACTGGTTGTTGTCACTCATATGTAAGAAGTACATGGCAGCAATGCCCGGAGGTCATGTTACCCGGGTGTCTTTAGGTTTGGGGAAGATGCTGCCCATGACCTGTTCTATCTGCAGGGGTAAAAGTCCCATTAGGACAGTAAGTGACAGTGCGACAGTTGTTACCATTAATAAAAATGTAGACTGGATTAATTATATATATTACAACCAGCAGCGGTTTGTAGATTATACCAAGACAACCATCCTGTATCCTGAGGAGAATATGGACAGTTAGGACCACTCCGAAACCTTGGAAGTCCAGGTACAAAGGGGGGTTACTCATAAGGAGTAGCTAGTCTCAAGCTGGTGAAGAAATCCAAAACCCCTACCCGCCTGGTTCGAGTGGTCAGTGGTAGGTTGATAGGCAAGACTCAGGGATAGAGTAATAATATTTTTAGGGGGGACTGTCAGGGATCATTACCATGTAAATTGTTTGCAAAAATATTATCCTTACATATATATACAGTGAAGGAAATAAGTATTTGACCCCTTGCTGATTTTGTACGTTTGCCCACTGTCAAAGTCATGAACAGTCTAGAATTTTTAGGCTAGGTTAATTTTACCAGTGAGAGAGAGATTATATTAAAAAAAAAAACAGAAAATCACATTGTCAAAATTATATATATTTATTTGCATTGTGCACAGAGAAATAAGTATGTGACCCCCGACCAACCATTAAGAGTTCAGCCTCCTCCAGACCAGTTACTGCTCCAAATCAACTTGGTGCCTGCATTATAGACAGCTCTTACATGGTCACCTGTATAAGAGACTCCTGTCCACAGACTCAATGATCAGTCTGACTCTAACCTCTACAACATGGGCAAGACCAAAGAGCTTTCTAAGGATGTCAGGGACAAGATCATAGACCTGCACAAGGCTGGAATGGGCTACAAAACCATAAGTAAGACGCTGGCTGAGAAGGAGACAACTGTTGGTGCAATAGTAAGAAAATGGAAGACATACAAAATGACTGTCAATCGACATCGATCTGGGGCTCCATGCAAAATCTCACCTCGTGGGGTATCCTTGATCCTGAGGAAGGTGAGAGCTCAGCCGAAAACTACACGGGGGGAACTTGTTAATGATCTCAAGGCAGCTGGGACCACAGTCACCAAGAAAACCATTGGTAACACATTACGCCGTAATGGATTCAAATCCTGCAGTGCCCGCAAGGTCCCCCTGCTCAGGAAGGAACATGTACAGGCCCCTCTGAAGTTTGCAAATGAACATCTGGATGATTCTGAGAGTGATTGGGAGAAGGTGCTGTGGTCAGATGAGACTAAAATTGAGCTCTTTGCCATTAACTCAACTCGCCGTGTTTGGAGGAAGAGAAATGCTGCCTATGACCCAAAGAACACCGTCCCCACTGTCAAGCATGGAGGTGGAAACATTATGTTTTGGGGGTGTTTCTCTGCTAAGGGCACAGGACTACTTCACCGCATCAATGGGAGAATGGATGGAGTCATGTACCGTCAAATCCTGAGTGACAACCTCCTTCCATCCACCAGAACATTAAAAATGGCTCATGGCTGGGTCTTCCAGCACGACAATGACCTGAAACATACAGCCAAGGCAACAAAGGAGTGGCTCAAAAAGAAGCACATTAAGGTCATGGAGTGGCCTAGCCAGTCTCCAGACCTTAATCCCATCGAAAACATATGGAGGGAGCTGAAGATCCGAGTTGCCAAGCGACAGCCTCGAAATCTTAATGATTTACAGATGATCTGCAAAGAGGAGTGGGCCAAAATTCCATCTAACATGTGTGCAAACCTCATCATCAACTACAAAAAATGTCTGCTGTGCTTGCCAACAAGGGTTTTGCCACCAAGTATTAAGTCTTGTTTGCCAAAGGGATCAAATACTTATTTCTCTGTGAACAATGCAAATAAATATATATAATTTTGACAATGTGATTTTCTGTTTTTTTTTATATAATCTATCTCTCACTGGTAAAATTAACCTAGCCTAAAAATTCTAGACTGTTCTTTGACAGTGGGCAAACTTACAAAATCAGCAAGGGATCAAATACTTATTTCCTTCACTGTATGTATATATATATATATATATATATATATATATATATATATATATATATATATATACATCAGTATATTACACAAAGAAATCGAATCTATGGAACAATGGAGGCTGTATCAGAAACACGCCTATGGAGGACACCGCCCATGGAATGCAAGAGGTGTGTACAGAAGAACTTACAGCTGAGGAGCCAATGGGGCTTAAGCACGTCCCACATCTCTAGGGAGGAGATTGTGTTTCTTTCTTTGTTCAATAAAGTTTAGTTCTTCCTGCTTCACTGAAGGAGGATCTCTACCACCATTTGTCTGTTTGGTACATATCTTCCATGCATGCCCTCAGTTTCCAATTTACAGAGGTGGCTATTCGGTGTGGAATAACAGGGAGAAGGAAGTTTAACCCTGACACTATCTACAGGGGAGCTGTGTGTGGTGCTATCTACAGTGGTGTGTGTGGCGCTATCTACAGAGGGTCTGTGTGGCACTATCTACAGGGGGTTTGTGTGGCGCTATCTACAGGGGGATCTGTGTGGCACGATCTATTGGGGGACTGTGTGAAGCTATCTACAGGCGGCTATGTGTGGATCTATCTACAGGGGGGCTGTGTGTGGCGCTATCTACAGGGGGTCTGTGTGTGGCGCTATCTACAGGGGGTCTGTGTGTGGCGCTATCTACAGGGGCTGTGTGTGGAGCTATCTACAGGGGCTGTGTGTGGAGCTATCTACAGGGGGTCTGTGTGGCACTATCTACAGGGGGTCTGTGTGTGGCGCTATCTACAGGGGGGTCTGTGTGGCACTACCTACAGGGGGCTCTGTGTGGCGCTATCTACAGGAGGGGGTGTGTGGCGCTGTCTATAGGGGGCTGTGTGTGGAGCTATCTACAGGGGGCTGTGTAGCACTATATACAGGGGCGTCTGTGTGGCACTATCTACAGGGGGTCTGTAGCACTATCTACAGGGGGTCTGTGTGGTGCTATCTACAGGGGGCTCTGTGTGGCGCTATCTATAGGGGGTCTCTGTGGCACTATCTACAGAGGGTCTGTGTGGCGCTATCTACAGGGGGGTCTGTGTGGTGCTATCTACAGGGGGCCTGTGTGGCGCTATCTACAGGGGGGTCTGTGTGGCGCTATCTACAGGGGGCTCTGTGTGGCGCTATCTACAGGAGGGGGTGTGTGGCGCTGTCTACAGGGGTCTGTGTGTGGAGCTATCTACAGGGGGGCTGTTTGTGGTGCTATCTACAGGGGGCTCTGTGGCGCTATCTACAGGGCCTCTGTGTGGCGCTATCTACAGGGTGGTCTGTGTGGCACTATCTACAGGGGGTCTGTGTGGCGCTATCTACAGGGGCTCTGTGTGGTGCTATCTATAGGGGGTCTCTGTGGCACTATCTACAGGGGTCTGTGTGGAGCTATCTACAGGGGGTCTGTGTGGCGCTATCTACAGGGGGGCTGTTTGTGGTGCTATCTACAGTGGGGCCTGTGTGTGACGTTATCTACAGGGGGCTGTGTGTCGAGCTATCTACAGGGGGGGTCTGTGTGTGGCGCTATCTACAGTGGGGCTGTGTGTGGAGCCATCTAGAGGGGGGCTGTGTGTGGAGCTATCTACAGAGGTCTGTGTGGCGCTATCTACAGCGGCTCTGTGTGGCGCTATCTACAGGGGTCTGTGTGGAGCTATCTACAGCGGCTCTGTGTGGCGCTATCTACAGGGGGTCTGTGTGGAGCTATCTACAGGGGGGTCTGTGTGTGGCGCTATCTACAGGGGTCTGTGTGGAGCTATCTACAGGGGGGTCTGTGTGTGGCGCTATCTACAGGGGGGTCTGTGTGTGGCGCTATCTACAGGGGTCTGTGTGGAGCTATCTACAGTGGCTCTGTGTGGAGCTACCTACAGGGGTCTGTGTGGCGCTATCTACAGTGGTCTGTGTGGCGCTATCTACAGGGGGGTCTGTGTGTGGCGCTATCTACATGGGGGGCTGTGTGTGTAGCTATCTGCAGGGGACTGTATGTATATAACAACATTTAACCCATAAGTCTCCCCTCCCCATACTAAAATTAACATCACACCGACACATAACTCTTTTAAAGTGGGGTTGACCTGGGGTCGGCCACAGTTTTATTAACACAACAAATGTAAATAACAAAT
Source organism: Rhinoderma darwinii (assembly GCF_050947455.1). NCBI lineage: Eukaryota > Metazoa > Chordata > Amphibia > Anura > Rhinodermatidae > Rhinoderma > Rhinoderma darwinii. The sequence continues at coordinate 454,830 of NC_134693.1, read as the reverse complement.
TTACCAAATATAAAACGCAATGACCTTAACATAGGTCAATAACAACCTGTATGCCTGCCTAACCAAGGACACGTAGGTAAATCCCCTTCTACTACCGCCACCAGGTGACCGTGTATTCCTCAACTACACGGCTCACCGACCCCCAAAAAAAATAGACCTTGCTCAACCCCATCCTGCAACCCTGACAGGAAAATATCCAGCCCAATCTCTGTTAGGTGCACCCCGTCTGGCAACAACAAGCCTCTATTGTCACACTCTAACTCCCGATGACGCACCACCACCCCGCCTCTAGCTCGGACAAACCTAGACACCCTGGTGTTTAATAGGCGCCTCGCCCGCTCAATGGCATTCACGTCCCGCGCTCCATGCCAAACCAACCTAGGAACAATTTCTGACCAGACCAAAACTACCAGGAGGAAAAAGCCGGCAAACCTTTCTAAATCTGACTGGATCAGTGTAATGCCGGGGTAGGGAGACAGACAGGTGAGCCCTAATCTACCCGCCCCTCAGTCCCTGCCTACTTGCAACGGCCCGTCCTGGGCAACGGCGTACAACTGGGTGACGGTACCTACGCTCACTATGTGCACGACAGACAAACAGACAAGGGTACACAGAAGCTAGGGGAACGGGGCAGTTGCCCACGGCAACACCGTGAGCAACAAGAGTAGTGAACGAGCAGAGTCAAACCAGGAGTGTACGAGGTACCAAACGCAGACCAGGAGAGTAGTGAACGAGCCGAGTCAAACCAGGAGTGTACGAGGTACCAAACGCAGCGCAGGAGAGTAGTCAGTAAGCCAGGGTCTATATGGAGCAGAGGACACAAGTACAAGCAGCAGCAGAGCCAGGAAACAAACAGAATCACAGGCAAAGGAGGAGCAGGAAGTGAAGGTATAAATAGACAGAGGGCGGGAGCTAGCTCCGTCTGGCCAGGCTGTGATAGGCTCTCCTACTCCTCAGCCTCCCAGCCTGATTGGTAGAAGGAGGGGTCACTCGACCAGACTTACGAGCAGATGCAGACTGACTAACCACGGGCGTCGACACAGAAGCGGTGTCTGGCAGATTCTTTACAATCAGTGAGATCAACTCCCCCAACCGAACACAGATCATTGCCTCCTAGATGAAACAGTAAAACAGTTGGAACCATGCGATGCCGCCTGATGTCGACCACTTCGGGCAGTGCCTGCAACCAGCGCAGGCCCCGGAGGCCTGTCTAATAGACTTCAGCACTTGCAAAGCCCAACGAACGTCCTACAGGGCGTATGGCAGCCCTCCTCTCAGGCCAAAACACATAGGAGGGACCGACTATCCACACCGCTGGTCTGGTACCTAAAATGAAAACTGAAATTAGTGCAAAATAAGGTCCGGGCGAACATAACCAGCAAAACAATCCAACTTCCATCTCCCTATGCGCCTCACAGCCGCATCCGATAACCCCAATTCACTGGCCATCGTGGCTGCCCTAATACGGAACGAATGAGTACCGTAATCCCCTGGCGGTTGTCCAACCTGAACCAAAGCCTTCCGAAAAATAGCAGAAAACTGAAACCTAGTAAGCGGCCGCCCATCTGAGTGTGACAAAAATTGGGCCCCGGAACTACGCACCCCCAAGAAAGCCGTCACCGCCGCCACCGGACAGGCCGGACCCGGGACTGCCCGAAGCGCCACCCAACAACCCCACCCAAACACAATCTGTTTTAGAGCGACGAATCCGCAACCGAACCCCCACCGAGGAGACTACGACGTCCTCCAAAAGCAAACCCCCCGGCCACGCCGCCCCCATCGGAACTAACTCCGAAATCCGCAAAGCCCCGAAAAAACACAACGAAAAAGCCACAGAAAACAAAACAGATTCCTATGGAGAAGAACACACCGACGGCAGCGTCCCTATAAGCTCCTGCAACAAAGAAAAAGACATCGGCCGCCGCGACTCCCGCCTAGAAGCCATCTTCTTCCAACCCTTCAAGGCTTGCAAAATAAAAAAAGAACTTAGTCACATTCGACCACCCCCTCAACTTAGAAAGGAAAGCCACCCCGGCCAGACACCGCTGCGCCACCACCCCCGAAACTCCCCGAACGCGCAAAGCCGTCAGATATTCCAGCGTCAACGTCGTGCGCAGCACCGTATCCTCCCCAACCAGTCTATCCCCTGCAGCGCTCAACCATTCCTTCCACGCATTACCGTAAGTGGCCCAAGTCGAGGGCGCCAGGGACGACCTCACCAAGGGCACTAGCTCCGATCCAGCATCCTCCACATGAACTCCGGGCAGCTGGCTTCCTCCAGCTCTGCCTGCGGGCAAAGAGAGCGAAAAACCTGCCAACGAAAACGAGATAAAGCATCAGCAACAACATTATGAACACCTGGAATATGCCGAGCACGAATACTGATGTTACATTGCAAGCACCGCAACACCAAATGATGGAGCAAAGCCAACACCGGACCTGAGGAAGAAGTAAGGTGGTTAACAGCAAAAACAACACTCATATTATCCGACCAAAACACCACAGACCTGTTGGAGAGGCGTGCCCCCTACAATTCAACGGCGACCACTATGGGGAAAAGTTTCAACAGCATCAAATTTGCACACCAACCCTTGTCTTTCCAGGAATCAGGCCAAGCTTCTGTGCACCAGGCCGAACCCAGCAACGGCCCAAACCCTGCCGCGCCAGCCGCGTCCGTAAACAATTCCAAGTCCACGCTGGAAATGGAAGGCGACCTCCAACACGTACGCCCATTGGAGTCCTCCAAGAAAGTGCGCCAGACGCGCAGATCCACCTTCACAGAACTAAAACTCCGAACATGATGAGAAGGCACCGAAAAAGCCACTGTAGCTAAGGACAAACTCCTGGCAAACACTCGCCCCATGGGCATAATACGACCCGCAAAGACCAACAGACCTAACAACTATTGAATCTGCGGCAACTCCAACTTACACGCAGCCAGAGCCATGTCCAATGCAGCGCGCAATTTCACCACCTTCTCCGCCGGGAGGCGAAAGACCATGGCAACCGAATCAATTTCAATACCCAGAAAACTCAATACCGTCACCGGCCCCTCCGTTTTTTCTTCAGAAAGGGGGATCCCAAAGCGCTGGGCCAGAAACTGAAAGGACCTCAACAAAAACTGACACTGCCCCGAGGACCCAGGCCCCACAAACAAAAAATCATCCAGATAATGAGTCACCGACCCAGAACCAGTGAGATCCCGCATCGCCCATTCTAGAAATGAGCTGAACACCTCAAAATACGAACAAGAAATTGAACAGCCCATCGGCAAACACATATCATAATAGAAAAACCCTTCCAACGCACAGCCCAACAGGTGAAAACAATCCGCATGAACAGGCAACAAACGAAAATCGGACGCAATATCAGACTTGGCCAAAAGGGCGCCCGCCCCCTCCCGACACACCAATTCAACCGCCCGATCAAAGGAAACATACGAGACCGTTGCCAAATCACTGTCAATCCCGTCGTTAACCACCCGCCTCTTGGGATGGGACAGATGGTGAATCAGCCGGAACTTTCCAGGCTCCTTCTTAGGAACCACCCCCAGGGGCGACACCCGAAGATTCGGGAAGGGCAATGCAGCAAATGGGCTGGCCATGCGGCCAAGCTCCACCTCCTTTTCCCTAATAACGGCTGGGAACTCGTCCGCCGACTACAAATTCCTAGACATAACCGGGTCCGCCTGCGCCGTAAACGGAATAAAGAGCCCAAAACAAAAACCCACTCTAAGCAGGGCTGTTTCCGCCATCTTGGGGTACCGGTCTAACCATGGGAGCATCGCGGACACGCGCATCGGCATCCTCCCCTCTACCAACACCCGCAGGGCGGGCGACTGTCGCCACCCGACGGGAGCACCTGACCGCCGCATGGGTACCCCCACAGGAGGAGCACTCATGCCGGAACTTACAAGAGGCACAGAATCTACAGTGTCCCTCATTAAAGAGCCAACAGGCTCCTGCACGACAGACACCCCCAACCCCCCTGCCAACCCCGCCCCCACCGGAAGAAGAAGAGGCGGGGGCAGCGGGCTGAAAGGGGCGCTGTGCCATCATCAAGCGCAGCCTAACATCAGTAGCTTTCGTATCCCACCCCACCTCAGGCCTCTGCGCCAGACGCCGACGGAACTCCTCATCATATCGCCACCAGGCCGAGCCGCCGTGCGATTTATATGCACTAAAAATCGTATCCAGATACACAAATAGCTGACCCGCACACTCCGGCCAAGCCTGACTAAACACCCCCCTAAAATAGCAAAGGCCTGCACCCAATTATTAAGAGACCGCACGACCCGAGGCTTACTCAACACACCCCTTTCCAGTCTACGCTCTTTATCCACCGTCGACGAATCAACCGACAAAAGGGACCAAATATCAATATACGCATTCTTCCCAATTTTCTCACGCACCTCTTCAGACACATGAGCACCTAACGGAGACACGCTATAAAAATAAGAATCTCTGAAAGCGGGGACCGTTGGAGTGGACATAGATGTGGACGCCTCCACCATGGACCTCGCCCCTGCGGCCTGCAACGACAGTCCCACAGGCAACGATACGGCCCCCGCCACCAGAGATTGCACAGCAGACAATAAATCATTTGCAGACATGTTATCAGCATTCCAAGCCCTAAGGCAGGCATACTCACCGTGTCCAGCAGCTGACGCACCTCCTGGCGCGGACGGACCACTTCAGCCGTTGTGGCAACCGGGACCACCGAAACCACCTCAGTCGTATTGGGAGCGACCCCCGACGCTCCCACTGAGGAACGCCGACTCCGATTCCCCCGGTCGGACGCAGCGCGAACACTACTGCGACCGCTCCTTGCGGGCTGCCAGCTATGCCGGGAGTCGTCGGACGATGAGGAGTCAGACGGAGACCGCCCTTAACGGTGATGATGATGACGACGCCGATACCACCTAGACCGACTGCGACCGGACACGTGGTGCCGCCCTGACCCAGCCCTACTCGCACCGTGCCTGCTATGGGACCGATCCCGGCATTCTCCTTGTACGCCCGCTACCGACACAGCTGCCCCTGCCGCCAGCCCAGGCAGCACATCAGCGGGAGGGGCCACCGCCAGACGTTCCACCCTACTAGCCAACCGGCCCGAAAAGAAAAGCTCTGACCCGTCAAACGATCCATCTTCCCCAGACTCATCTACCCTCTCCTCCCCCTCCCCTACAAAACCCCCCACCTCCCGTCCCTCTGAGGCAAATATCGACGGCACACTCCCTGCAGAAATGGAGGCCGCCGCCAGGGCCTGTCCTACCAATCCCCCCCCCCCCGTCCATCGGGCGGGGCCTAAGGCCCACCACACCTGTGGCTCACCTGCATACCGGTGTCGGGGGAACCACATCCCCCACAACGGCCGCCGACACTCCCGGTCCTGGAAGCACCAGCACCGGAGGTGGCGACAATACCGACGGGGGAGGGACCGTAATCCGCGCAGCGCTCGGAGCCCCCGCCGCCGACCGCGCCCCACCGTTAGTGGAGAGAGAGAGCCGGAGCGGCGGACGAGAAGCCCGAACCGAACGCCGCCGCCCGGCAGGAGATGCATGAGCAGGCACAACTGACTCCCTCAGTCGCTCCCCTCCGCGGCGATAGTGGCGCGCAGCGCCTGAAGGAGATGTGCACGATAAAAGTCTGAGAAAAATTTCTGACAAAGAGGCCCACTACAGGTAAGCAGCCCCTTATATAACCCCTTCCCATACACTAAAACCGTCCCCTCTCCTCCTCTAACACCCCCCTGCCTAAATGACTCACCCCTGTAACAGGGAGGGGGAGGGAGACAACTCCTCAGCCTCACTTAACCCCTTCCCTGCAACAGTCCCTGGCTCAGCAGCTAAATGCCTTTGAGCCCCCATGTCTGTGTGGTGCTATCAACAGGGGGTCAGTGTGCCGCTATCTACAGGGGGCACTGTGTGGCGCTATCTTCAGGGGTGTCTGTGTGGCACTATCTACAGGGGGCAGTGTGGAGCTATCTACAATGGTGCTGTGTGTGGCGCTATCTACAGGGGGGGTCTGTTTGGCACTATCTACAGGGGGATCTGTGTGTGGCACTATCTACAGGGGGATCTGTGTGTGGTACTATCTACAGGGAGTCTGTGTGGCGCTATCTACTGGGGGGGCTGTGTGTGGAGATATCTACAGGGGGCTATGTGTGGCGCAATCTACAAGGGGCCTGTGTGTGGTGCTATTTACAGGGGGGCTGTGTGTGGATCTATCTACAGGGGTCTGTGTGGCGCTATCTACAGGGGGTCTGTGTGGCGCTATCTACAGGGGGTCTGTGTGGCGCTATCTACAGGGGGTCTGTGTGGCGCTATCTACAGGGTCTGTGTGGCGCTATCTTCCAGGGGCTCTGTTTGGCGCTATCTACAGGGGGGCTGTTTGTGGCGCTATCTACACGGGGCTCTGTGTGGCGCTATCTACAGGGTGGTCTGTGTGGCGCTATCTACAGGGTGGTCTATGTGGCGCTATCTATAGGAGGTCTGTGTGGTGCTATCTACAGAGGGTCTGTGTGGTGCTATCTACAGAGGGTCTGTGTGGCGCTATCTACAGGGCATCTGTGTGGCGCTATCTACAGGGTGGTCTGTGTGGCGCTATCTACAGGGCATCTGTGTGGCGCTATCTACAGGGTGGTCTGTGTGGCGCTATCTACAGGGCATCTGTGTGGCGCTATCTACAGGGTGGTCTGTGTGGCGCTATCTACAGGGTGGTCTGTGTGGCGCTATCTACAGGGCATCTGTGTGGCGCTATCTACAGAGGGTCTGTGTGGCGCTATCTACAGGGCATCTGTGTGGCGCTATCTACAGGGTGGTCTGTGTGGCGCTATCTACAGGGGGGTCTGTGTGGCGCTATCTACAGGGGGGTCTGTGTGGAGCTATCTATCAGGGGTCTGTGTGGAGCTATCTACAGGGGTCTGTGTGGAGCTATCTATCAGGGGTCTGTGTGGAGCTATCTATCAGGGGTCTGTGTGGAGCTATCAGGGGTCTGTGTGGAGCTATCTATCAGGGGTCTGTGTGGAGCTATCTACAGGGGTCTGTGTGGAGCTATCTACAGGGGTCTGTGTGGCGCTATCTACAGGGGTTCTGTGTGGCGCTATCTATAGGAGGTCTGTGTGGTGCTATCTACAGGGGGTCTTTGTGGCGCTATCTAATGGAGGGTGTATGTGGTGCTATCTACAGGGAGCTCTGTGTGGCATTATCAATAAGTGGTCTGTGTGGCGCTATCTACAGGAGGCTGTGTGGTGCTATCTACAGGGGGGTCTGTGTATCGCTATCTACAGGGGGGCTGTGTGGCGCTATCTACAGGGGGCTCTGCGTGGCGCTATCTACAGGGGGTCTTTGTGGCGCTATCTACAGGGGGTCTTTGTGGCGCTATCTACAGGGGGTGTGTGTGGCGCTATCTACAGGGGGGTCTGTGTGTGGCACTATCTACAGGGGGTCTTTGTGGCACTATCTACAGGGAGGTCTGTGTGGCGCTACCTACAGGGGGTCTGTGTGGCACTATCTACAGGGGGTCTGTGTGGCACTTTCTACAGGGGGCTCTGTGTGGAGCTATCTACAGGAGAGCTGTGTGTGGCGCTGTCTACAGGAGGTCTGTGTGGCACTATCTACAGGGGTCTGTGAGACGCTCTCTACAGGTGGGTCTGTGTGGCGCTATATAGAGTGGCGTCTGTGTGGCACTATCTACAGGGGTCTTTGTGGCGCTCTCTACAGGGGGGTCTGTGTGGCGCTATCTACAGGGGTCTGTGTGTGGCGCTATCTACAAAGGTCTGTGTGTGGCGCTATCTACAAAGGTCTGTGTGGCGCTATCTACAAAGGGGTTTGTGTGGCGCTATCTATAGGGGTTTGTGTGGCGCTATCTATAGGGGTTTGTGTGGCGCTATCTACAGGGGGATCTGTGTGGCGCTATCTACAGGGGGATCTGTGTGGCGCTATCTACAGGGGGATCTGTGTGGTGCTATCTACAGGGGGGTCTGTGTGGTGCTATCTACAGGGGGGTCTGTGTGGTGCTATCTACAGGGGGGTCTGTGTATCGCTATCTACAGGAGGCTCTGTGTGGCGCTATCTACAGGGGGGCTGTGTGGCGCTATCTACAGGGGGCTCTGCGTGGCGCTATCTACAGGGGGCTCTGCGTGGCGCTATCTACAGGGGGTCTTTGTGGCGCTATCTACAGGTGGTCTTTGTGGCACTATCTACAGGGGGCTCTGTGTGGTGCTATCTACAGGAGGGTGTGTGTGGCGCTATCTACAGGGGGGTCTGTGTGTGGCACTATCTACAGGGGGTCTTTGTGGCACTATCTACAGGGAGGTCTGTGTGGCGCTACCTACAGGGGGTCTGTGTGGCACTATCTACAGGGGGTCTGTGTGGCACTTTCTACACTGGGCTCTGTGTGGAGCTATCTACAGGAGAGCTGTGTGTGGCGCGGTCTACAGGGGTCTGTGAGACGCTCTCTACAGGTGGGTCTGTGTGGCGCTATATAGAGTGGGGTCTGTGTGGCACTATCTACAGGGGTCTTTGTGGCGCTCTCTACAGTGGGGTCTGTGTGGCGCTATCTACAGGGGTCTGTGTGTGGCGCTATCTACAAAGGTCTGTGTGTGGCGCTATCTACAAAGGTCTGTGTGTGGCGCTATCTATAGGGGTTTGTGTGGCGCTATCTATAGGGGTTTGTGTGGCGCTATCTACAGGGGTTTGTGTGGCGCTATCTACAGGGGGATCTGTGTGGCGCTATCTACAGGGGGATCTGTGTGGCGCTATCTACAGGGGGATCTGTGTGGCGCTATCTACAGGGGGATCTGTGTGGCGCTATCTACAGGGGGATCTGTGTGGCACTATCTACAAGGGGATCTGTGTGTGGCGCTGTCTACATATTACATATACCCTGATGTACTCCTCACATATTACATGTATCCTGATGTACTCCTCACACATTACATATACCCTGATGTACTCCTCACATATTACATATACCCTGATGTACTCCTCACATATTACATATACCCTGATGTACTCCTCACATATTACATATATCCTGATGTACTCCTCACACATTACATATATCCTGATGTACTCCTCACACATTACATGTATCCTGATGTACTCCTCACATATTACATATACCCTGATGTACTCCTCACATATTACATATACCCTGATGTACTCCTCACATATTACATATATCCTGATGTACTCCTCACATATTACATATACCCTGATGTACTCCTCACATATTACATATATCCTGATGTACTCCTCACACATTACATATATCCTGATGTACTCTTCACATATTACATATATCCTGATGTACTCCTCACATATTACATATACCCTGATGTACTCCTCACACATTACATATATCCTGATGTACTCCTCACACATTACATGTATCCTGATGTACTCCTCACATAATACATATACCCTGATGTACTCCTCACATATTACATATATCCTGATGTACTCCTCACATATTACATATACCCTGATGTACTCCTCACATATTACATATACCCTGATGTACTCCTCACATATTACATATACACTGATGTACTCCTCACAGATTACATATATCCTGATGTACTCCTCACATATTACATATATCCTGATGTACTCTTCACATATTACATATATCCTGATGTACTCCTCACATATTACACATACCCTGATGTACTCCTCACATATTACATATATCCTGATGTACTCCTCACATATTACATATACCCTGATGTACTCCTCACACATTACATATATCCTGATGTACTCCTCACACATTACATATACCCTGATGTACTCCTCACATATTACATATACCCTGATGTACTCCTCACATATTACATATACCCTGATGTACTCCTCACATATTACATATATCCTGATGTACTCCTCACATATTACATATATCCTGATGTACTCCTCACATATTACATATATCCCTGATGTACTCCTCACATATTACATATACCCTGATGTACTCCTCACATATTACATATATCCTGATGTACTCCTCACATATTACATATACCCTGATGTACTCCTCACATATTACATATATCCTGATGTACTCCTCACATATTACATATATCCTGATGTACTCCTCACATATTACATATATCCCTGATGTACTCCTCACATATTACATATACCCTGATGTACTCCTCACATATTACATATATCCTGATGTACTCCTCACATATTACATATATCCTGATGTACTCCTCACATATTACATACACCCTGATGTACTCCTCACATATTACATATACCCTGATGTACTCCTCACAGCTTATATATACCCCGATGTACTCCTCACATATTACATACACCCTGATGTACTCCTCACACATTACATATACCCTGATGTACTCCTCACATATTACATATATCCTGATGTACTCCTCACATATTACATATACCCTGATGTACTCCTCACACATTACATATATCCTGATGTACTCCTCACATATTACATATATCCTGATGTACTCCTCACATATTACATATACCCTGATGTACTCCTCACATATTACATATACCCTGATGTACTCCTCACATATTACATATACCCTGATGTACTCCTCACATATTACATATACCCTGATGTACTCCTCACATATTACATATACCCTGATGTACTCCTCACATATTACATATATCCTGATGTACTCCTCACATATTACATATATCCTGATGTACTCCTCACATATTACATATATCCTGATGTGCTCCTCACATATTACATATATCCTGATGTGCTCCTCACATATTACATATATCCTGATGTACTCCTCACAGATTACATATATCCTGATGTATTCCTCACATATTACATATACCCTGATGTACTCCTCACATATTACATATACCCTGATGTACTCCTCACATATTACATATACCCTGATGTACTCCTCACATATTACATATACCCTGATGTACTCCTCACATATTACATATACCCTGATGTGCTCCTCACATATTACATATACCCTGATGTACTCCTCACATATTACACATATCCTGATGTACTCCTCACATATTACATATATCCTGATGTACTCCTCACATATTACATATACCCTGATGTACTCCTCACATATTACATATACCCTGATGTACTCCTCACATATTACATATATCCTGGTGTACTCCTCACATATTACATATATCCTGATGTACTCCTCACATATTACATATATCCTGATGTACTCCTCACATATTACATATATCCTGATGTACTCCTCACATATTACATATACCCTGATGTACTCCTCACAGATTACATATACCCTGATGTACTCCTCACATATTACATATACCCTGATGTACTCCTCACATATTACATATACCCTGATGTACTCCTCACATATTACATATACCCTGATGTACTCCTCACATATTACATATACCCTGATGTACTCCTCACATATTACATATATCCTGATGTACTCCTCACATATTACATATACCCTGATGTACTCCTCACATATTACATATACCCTGATGTACTCCTCACATATACACTGATGTACTCCTCACATATTACATATACCCTGATGTATTCTTCACATATTACAGGGGGTCTGTGTGGCGCTATCTACAGGGGGTCTGTGTGGCGCTATCTACAGGGTCTGTGTGGCGCTATCTTCCAGGGGCTCTGTTTGGCGCTATCTACAGGGGGGCTGTTTCTGGCGCTATCTACACGGGGCTCTGTGTGGCGCTATCTACAGGGCATCTGTGTGGCGCTATCTACAGGGTGGTCTGTGTGGCGCTATCTACAGGGTGGTCTATGTGGCGCTATCTATAGGAGGTCTGTGTGGTGCTATCTACAGAGGGTCTGTGTGGCGCTATCTACAGGGCATCTGTGTGGCGCTATCTACAGGGTGGTCTGTGTGGCGCTATCTACAGGGGGGTCTGTGTGGAGCTATCAGGGGGGTCTGTGTGGAGCTATCAGGGGTCTGTGTGGAGCTATCTACAGGGGTCTGTGTGGAGCTATCAGGGGTCTGTGTGGAGCTATCTATCAGGGGTCTGTGTGGAGCTATCTATCAGGGGTCTGTGTGGAGCTATCTATCAGGGGTCTGTGTGGAGCTATCTATCAGGGGTCTGTGTGGAGCTATCTATCAGGGGTCTGTGTGGCGCTATCTACAGGGGGTCTGTGTGGCGCTATCTACAGGGGGTCTGTGTGGCGCTATCTATAGGGGGTCTGTGTGGAGCTATCTATCAGGGGTCTGTGTGGAGCTATCTATCAGGGGTCTGTGTGGAGCTATCTACAGGGGTCTGTGTGGCGCTATCTACAGGGGGTCTTTGTGGCGCTATCTAATGGAGGGTGTATGTGGTGCTATCTACAGGGAGCTCTGTGTGGCATTATCAATAAGTGGTCTGTGTGGCGCTATCTACAGGAGGCTGTGTGGCGCTCTCTACAGGGGGATCTGTGTGGCGCTATCTACAGGGGGATCTGTGTGGCGCTATCTACAGGGGGATCTGTGTGGCGCTATCTACAGGGGGATCTGTGTGGCACTATCTACAAGGGGATCTGTGTGGCACTATCTACAAGGGGATCTGTGTGTGGCACTATCTACAGGGAGGTCTGTGTGGCGCTACCTACAGGGGGTCTGTGTGGCACTATCTACAGGGGGTCTGTGTGGCACTATCTACAGGGGGCTCTGTGTGGAGCTATCTACAGGAGAGCTGTGTGTGGCGCTGTCTACAGGAGGTCTGTGTGGCACTATCTACAGGGGTCTGTGAGACGCTCTCTACAGGTGGGTCTGTGTGGCGCTATATAGAGTGGGGTCTGTGTGGCACTATCTACAGGGGTCTTTGTGGCGCTCTCTACAGGGGGGTCTGTGTGGCGCTATCTACAGGGGTCTGTGTGTGGCGCTATCTACAAAGGTCTGTGTGTGGCGCTATCTACAAAGGTCTGTGTGGCGCTATCTACAAAGGGGTTTGTGTGGCGCTATCTATAGGGTTTGTGTGGCGCTATCTATAGGGGTTTGTGTGGCGCTATCTATAGGGGTTTGTGTGGCGCTATCTACAGGGGGATCTGTGTGGCGCTATCTACAGGGGGATCTGTGTGGCGCTATCTACAGGGGGATCTGTGTGGTGCTATCTACAGGGGGGTCTGTGTGGTGCTATCTACAGGGGGGTCTGTGTGGTGCTATCTACAGGGGGGTCTGTGTATCGCTATCTACAGGGGGCTCTGTGTGGCGCTATCTACAGGGGGGCTGTGTGGCGCTCTCTACAGGGGGCTCTGCGTGGCGCTATCTACAGGGGGCTCTGCGTGGCGCTATCTACAGGGGGCTCTGCGTGGCGCTATCTACAGGTGGTCTTTGTGGCGCTATCTACAGGGGGCTCTGTGTGGTGCTATCTACAGGAGGGTGTGTGTGTGGCGCTATCTACAGGGGGGTCTGTGTGTGGCACTATCTACAGGGGTCTTTGTGGCACTATCTACAGGGAGGTCTGTGTGGCGCTACCTACAGGGGGTCTGTGTGGCACTATCTACAGGGGGTCTGTGTGGCACTTTCTACACTGGGCTCTGTGTGGAGCTATCTACAGGAGAGCTGTGTGTGGCGCGGTCTACAGGGGTCTGTGAGACGCTCTCTACAGGTGGGTCTGTGTGGCGCTATATAGAGTGGGGTCTGTGTGGCACTATCTACAGGGGTCTTTGTGGCGCTCTCTACAGTGGGGTCTGTGTGGCGCTATCTACAGGGGTCTGTGTGTGGCGCTATCTACAAAGGTCTGTGTGTGGCGCTATCTATAGGGGTTTGTGTGGCGCTATCTATAGGGGTTTGTGTGGCGCTATCTACAGGGGTTTGTGTGGCGCTATCTACAGGGGTTTGTGTGGCGCTATCTACAGGGGGATCTGTGTGGCGCTATCTACAGGGGGATCTGTGTGGCACTATCTACAAGGGGATCTGTGTGTGGCGCTGTCTACATATTACATATACCCTGATGTACTCCTCACACATTACATATATCCTGATGTACTCCTCACATATTACATATACCCTGATGTACTCCTCACATATTACATATACCCTGATGTACTCCTCACATATTACATATACCCTGATGTACTCCTCACATATTACATATATCCTGATGTACTCCTCACATATTACATATACCCTGATGTACTCCTCACATATTACATATATCCTGATGTACTCCTCACATATTACATATACCCTGATGTACTCCTCACATATTACATATACCCTGATGTACTCCTCACACATTACATATACCCTGATGTACTCCCCACATATTACATATACCCTGATGTACTCCTCACATATTACATATACCCTGATGTACTCCTCACATATTACATATACCCTGATGTACTCCTCACATATTACATATACCCTGATGTACTCCTCACATATTACATGTATCCTGATGTACTCCTCACACATTACATGTATCCTGATGTACTCCTCACACATTACATGTATCCTGATGTACTCCTCACACATTACATATACCCTGATGTACTCCTCACATATTACATATACCCTGATGTACTCCTCACATATTACATATACCCTGATGTACTCCTCACACATTACATATACCCTGATGTACTCCTCACATATTACATATACCCTGATGTACTCCTCACATATTACATATACCCTGATGTACTCCTCACATATTACATATACCCTGATGTACTCCTCACATATTACATATACCCTGATGTACTCCTCACATATTACATATACCCTGATGTACTCCTCACATATTACATATACCCTGATGTACTCCTCACATATTACATATACCCTGTTGTACTCCTCACATATTACATATATCCTGATGTATTCCTCACATATTACATATACCCTGATGTACTCCTCACATATTACATATATCCTGATGTATTCCTCACATATTACATATACCCTGATATACTCCTCACATATTACATATATCCTGATGTACCCCTCACATATTACATATACCCTGATGTACTCCTCACATATTACATATACCCTGATGTACTCCTCACACATATCGCATATACCCTGATGTACTCCGCACACATATCCTGATGTACTCCCCCCATATTACATATACCCTGATGTACTCCTCACATATTACATATACCCTGATGTACTCCTCACATATTACACATATCCTGATGTACTCCCCCCATATTACACATATCCTGATGTACTCCTCAAATATTACATATACCCTGATGTACTCCTCACATATTACATATATCCTGATGTACTCCTCACATATTACATATATCCTGATGTACTCCTCACATATTACATATATCCTGATGTACTCCTCACATATTACATATATCCTGATGTACTCCTCACATATTACATATATCCTGATGTTCTCCTCACATATTACATATACCCTGATGTAGTCCTCACATATTACATATATCCTGATGTACTCCTCACAGATTACATATATCCTGATGTACTCCTCACATATTACATATACCCTGATGTACTCCTCACATATTACATATATCCTGATGTGCTCCTCACATATTACATATACCCTGATGTGCTCCTCACATATTACATATACCCTGATGTGCTCCTCACATATTACATATACCCTGATGTGCTCCTCACATATTACATATATCCTGATGTACTCCCCACATATTACATATATCCTGATGTACTCCTCACATATTACATATATCCTGATGTGCTCCTCACATATTACATATACCCTGATGTGCTCCTCACATATTACATATATCCTGATGTACTCCCCACATATTACATATATCCTGATGTACTCCCCACATATTACATATATCCTGATGTACTCCTCACATATTACATATAACCTGATGTACTCCTCACATATTACATATACCCTGATGTACTCCTCACATATTACATATACCCTGATGTACTCCTCACATATTACATATACCCTGATGTACTCCTCACACATTACATATACCCTGATGTACGCCTCACATATTACATATACCCTGATGTACTCCTCACATATTACATATACCCTGATGTACGCCTCACACATTACATATACCCTGATATACTCCTCACATATTACATATATCCTGATGTACCCCTCACATATTACATATATCCTGATGTATTCCTCACATATTACATATATCCTGATGTACTCCTCACACATTACATATACCCTGATGTACTCCTCACATATTACATATATCCTGATGTATTCCTCACATATTACATATACCCTGATATACTCCTCACATATTACATATATCCTGATGTACCCCTCACATATTACATATACCCTGATGTACTCCTCACATATTACATATACCCTGATGTACTCCTCACATATTACATATACCGTGATGTACTCCTCACATATTACATATATCCTGATGTATTCCTCACATATTACATATACCCTGATGTACTCCTCACATATTACATATATCCTGATGTACTCCTCACATATTACATATATCCTGATGTACCCCTCACATATTACATATATCCTGATGTACTCCTCACATATTACATATACCCTGATGTACTCCTCACACATTACATATACCCTGATGTACTCCTCACATATTACATATACCCTGATGTACTCCTCACATATTACATATACCCTGATGTACTCCGCACACATATCCTGATGTACTCCCCCCATATTACATATACCCTGATGTACTCCTCACACATTACATATACCCTGATGTACTCCTCACATATTACATATACCCTGATGTACTCCTCACATATTACATATATCCTGATGTATTCCTCACATATTACATATACCCTGATGTACTCCTCACATATTACATATATCCTGATGTATTCCTCACATATATCCTGATGTACTCCTCACACATTACATATACCCTGATATACTCCTCACATATTACATATACCCTGATGTACTCCTCACACATTACATATACCCTGATGTACTCCTCACATATTACATACAGTGAAGGAAATAAGTATTTGATCCCTTGCTGATTTTGTAAGTTTGCCCATTGTCAAAGACATGAACAGTCTAGAATTTTTAGGCTGGGTTAATTTTACCAGTGAGAGATAGATTATATAAAAAAAAAAAAAAGAAAATCACATAGTCAAAATTATATATATTTATTTGCATTGTGCACAGAGAAATAAGTATTTGATCCCTTTGGCAAACAAGGCTTAATACTTGGTGGCAAAATCCTTGTTGGCAAGCACAGCAGTCAGACGTTTTTTGTAGTTGATGATGAGGTTTGCGCACATGTTAGATGGAATTTTGGCCCACTCCTCTTTGCAGATCATCTGTAAATCAATAAGATTTCGAGGCTGTCGCTTGGCAACTCGGATCTTCAGCTCTCTTCATAAGTTTTCAATGGGATTAAGGTCTGGAGACTGGCTAGGCCACTCCATGACCTTAATGTGCTTCTTTTTGAGCCACTCCTTTGTTGCCTTGGCTGTATGTTTCAGGTCATTGTCTTGCTGGAAGACCCAGCCACGAGCCATTTTTAATGTCCTGGTGGATGGAAGGAGGTTGTCACTCAGGATTTGACGGTACATGACTCCATCCATTCTCCCATTGATGCGGTGAAGTAGTCCTGTGCCCTTAGCAGAGAAACACCCTCAAAACATAATGTTTCCACCTCCATGCTTGACAGTGGGGACGGTGTTCTTTGGGTCATAGGCAGCATTTCTCTTCCTCCAAACACGGCGAGTTGAGTTAATGCCAAAGAGCTCAATTTTAGTCTCATCTGACTACAGCACCTTCTCCCAATCACTCTCAGAATCATCCAGATGTTCATTTGCAAACTTCAGAGGGGCCTGTACATGTGCCTTCTTGAGCACGGTGACCTTGCGGGCACTGCAGGATTTTAATCCATTACGGCATAATGTGTTACCAATGGTTTTCTTGGTGACTGTGGTCCCAGCTGCCTTGAGATCATTAACAAGTTCCCCCCGTGTAGTTTTCGGCTGAGCTCTCACCTTCCTCAGGATCAAGGATACCCCACGAGGTGAGATTTTGCATGGAGCCCCAGATCGATGTCGATTGACAGTCATTTTGTATGTCTTCCATTTTCTTACTATTGCACCAACAGTTGTCTACTTCTCACCCAGCGTCAAACTTATGGTTTTGTAGCCCATTCCAGCCTTGTGCAGGTCTATGATCTTGTCCCTGACATCCTTAGAAAGCTCTTTGGTCTTGCCCATGTTGTAGAGGTTAGAGTCAGACTGATTAATTGAGTCTGTGGACAGGAGTCTCTTATACAGGTGACCATGTAAGACAGCTGTCTATAATGCAGGCACCAAGTTGATTTGGAGCAGTAACTGGTCTGGAGGAGGCTGAACTCTTAATGGTTGGTAGGGGATCAAATACTTATTTCTCTGTGCACAATGCAAATAAATATATATAATTTTGACTATGTGATTTTCTGTTATTTTTTTTATATAATCTATCTCTCACTGGTAAAATTAACCTAGCCTAAAAATTCTAGACTGTTCATGTCTTTGACAGTGGGCAAACTTACAAAATCAGCAAGGGATCAAATACTTATTTCTTTCACTGTATATCCTGATGTACTCCTCACATATTACATATATCCTGATGTACTCCTCACATATTACATATATCCTGATGTACTCCTCACATATTACATATATCCTGATGTATTCCTCACATATTACATATATCCTGATGTACTCCTCACACATTACATATACCCTGATGTACTCCTCACATATTACATATACCCTGATGTACTCCTCACATATTACATATACCCTGATGTACTCCTCACATATTACATATACCCTGATGTACTCCTCACATATTACATATACCCTGATGTACCCCTCACATATTACATATACCCTGATGTACTCCTCACACATTACATATACCCTGATGTACTCCTCACATATTACATATATCCTGATGTACTCCTCACACATTACATATACCCTGATGTACTCCTCACATATTACATATACCCTGATGTACTCCTCACATATTACATATACCCTGATGTACTCCTCACATATTACATATACCCTGATGTACTCCTCACATATTACATATACCCTGATGTACTCCTCACATATTACATATATCCTGATGTATTCCTCACATATTACATATACCCTGATGTACTCCTCACACATTACATATACCCTGATATACTCCTCACATATTACATATACCCTGATGTACTCCTCACACATTACATATACCCTGATGTACTCCTCACATATTACATATATCCTGATGTACCCCTCACATATTACATATACCCTGTTGTACTCCTCACATATTACATATACCCTGATGTACTCCTCACACATTACATATACCCTGATGTACTCCTCACACATTACATATACCCTGATGTACTCCTCACACATTACATATACCCTGATGTACTCCTCACATATTACATATACCCTGATGTGCTCCTCACATATTACATATACCCTGATGTCCTCCTCATATATTACATATATCCTGATGTGCTCCTCACATATTACATATACCCTGATGTACTCCTCACACATTACATATACCCTGATGTGCTCCTCACATATTACATATACCCAGATGTGCTCCTCACACATTACATATACCCTGATGTACTCCTCACATATTACATATACCCTGATGTACTCCTCACACATTACATATACCCTGATGTACTCCTCACACATTACATATACCCTGATGTACTCCTCACACATTACATATACCCTGATGTACTCCTCACACATTACATATACCCTGATGTACTCCTCACATATTACATATACCCTGATGTGCTCCTCACATATTACATATACCCTGATGTCCTCCTCATATATTACATATATCCTGATGTGCTCCTCACATATTACATATACCCTGATGTGCTCCTCACACATTACATATACCCTGATGTGCTCCTCACATATTACATATACCCAGATGTACTCCTCACATATTACATATATCCTGATGTACTCCTCACATATTACATATATCCTGATGTACTCCTCACACATTACATATACCCTGATGTACTCCTCACACATTACATATACCCTGATGTACTCCTCACACATTACATATACCCTGATGTGCTCCTCACACATTACATATACCCTGATGTGCTCCTCACATATTACATATACCCAGATGTACTCCTCACATATTACATATATCCTGATGTACTCCTCACACATTACATATACCCTGATGTGCTCCTCACACATTACATATACCCTGATGTGCTCCTCACATATTACATATACCCAGATGTACTCCTCACATATTACATATATCCTGATGTACTCCTCACATATTACATATATCCTGATGTACTCCTCACACATTACATATACCCTGATATACTCCTCACATATTACATATATCCTGATGTACCCCTCACATATTACATATACCCTGATGTACTCACATATTACATATACCCTGATGTACTCCTCACATATTACATATACCCTGATGTACTCCTCACATATTACATATATCCTGATGTACTCCTCACATATTACATATATCCTGATGTACTCCTCACATATTACATATACCCTGATGTACTCCTCACATATTACATATATCCTGATGTACTCCTCACATATTACACATACCCTGATGTACTCCTCACACATATGGCATATACCCTGATGTACTCCTCACATATTACATATATCCTGATGTACTCCGCACATATATCCTGATGTACTCCTCACATATTACATATATCCTGATGTACTCCTCACATATTACATATACCCGGATGTACTCCTCACATATTACATATATCCTGATGTACTCCTCACATATTACATATATCCTGATGTACTCCTCACATATTACATATACCCTGATGTACTCCTCACATATTACATATACACTGATGTACTCCTCACATATTACATATACCCCGATGTACTCCGCACATATTACATATACCCCGATGTACTCCTCACATATTACATATACCCCGATGTACCCCTCACATATTACATATACCCCGATGTACCCCTCACATATTACATATATCCTGGTGTACTCCTCACATATTACATATATCCTGGTGTACTCCTCACATATTACATATACCCTGATGTACTCCTCACATATTACATATACCCTGATGTACTCCTCACATATTACATATACCCTGATGTACTCCTCACATATTACATATACCCTGATGTACTCCTCACATATTACATATACCCTGATGTACTCCTCACATATTCCATATATCCTGATGTACTCCTCACATATTACATATACCCTGATGTACTCCTCACATATTACATATATCCTGATGTACTCCTCACATATTACATATACCCTGATGTACTCCTCACATATTACATATACCCTGATGTACTCCTCACATATTACATATATCCTGATGTACTCCTCACATATTACATATACCCTGATGTACTCCTCACATATTACATATACCCTGATGTACTCCTCACATATTACACATATCCTGATGTACTCCTCACATATTACATATATCCTGATGTACTCCTCACATATTACATATACCCTGATGTACTCCTCACATATTACATATAACCTGATGTACTCCTCACATATATCCTGATGTACTCCTCACATATTACATATACCCTGATGTACTCCTCACATATTACATATAACCTGATGTACTCCTCACATATATCCTGATATACTCCTCACATATTACATATACCCTGATGTACTCCTCACACATTACATATACCCTGATGTACTCCTCACATATTACATATATCCTGATGTACTCCTCACATATTACATATATCCTGATCTACTCCTCATATATTACATATATCCTGATGTACTCCTCACATATCACATATACCCTGATGTACTCCTCACATATTACATATACCCTGATGTACTCCTCACACATTACATATACCCTGACGTACTCCTCACATATTACATATACCCTGACGTACTCCTCACATATTACATATACCCTGACGTACTCCTCACATGTTACATATACCCTGACGTACTCCTCACATGTTACATATATCCTGATGTACTCCTCACATATTACATATATCCTGATGTACTCCTCACATATTACATATACCCTGATGTACTCCGCACATATTACATATATCCTGATGTACTCCTCACATGTTACATATATCCTGATGTACTCCTCACATGTTACATATATCCTGATGTACTCCTCACATGTTACATATATCCTGATGTACTCCTCACATATTACATATATCCTGATCTACTCCTCATATATTACATATATCCTGATGTACTCCTCACATATCACATATACCCTGATGTACTCCTCACATATTACATATACCCTGATGTACTCCTCACACATTACATATACCCTGATGTACTCCTCACATATTACATATACCCTGACGTACTCCTCACATATTACATATACCCTGATGTACTCCTCACATATTACATATATCCTGATGTACTCCTCACATATTACATATACCCTGATGTACTCCTCACATATTACATATATCCTGATGTACTCCTCACATATTACATATATCCTGATGTACTCCTCACATATTACATATATCCTGATGTACTCCTCACATATTACATATATCCTGATGTACTCCTCACATATTACATATACCCTGATGTACTCCTCACATATTACATATATCCTGATGTACTCCTCACATATTACATATACCCTGATGTACTCCTCACATATTACATATATCCTGATGTGCTCCTCACATATTACATATATCCTGATGTACTCCTCACATATATCCTGATGTACTCCTCACATATTACATATATCCTGATGTACTCATCACATATTACACATATCCTGATGTACTCACATATTACACATATCCTGATATACTCCTCACATATTACATATACCCCTCACATATTACATATATCCTGATGTACTCCACACATATTACATATATCCTGATGTACTCCCCACATATTACATATACCCTGATGTACTCCTCACATATTACATATATCCTGATGTGCTCCTCACACATTACATATACCCTGATGTACTCCTCACACATTACATATATCCTGATGTACTCCACACATATTACATATATCCTGATGTACTCCTCACATATTACACATATCCTGATGTACTCCTCACATATTACACATATCCTGATGTACTCCTCACATATTACACATATCCTGATGTACTCCTCACATATTACACATATCCTGATGTACTCCTCACATATTACACATATCCTGATGTACTCCTCACATACTACACATATCCTGATGTACCCCTCACATATTACACATATCCTGATGTACCCCTCACATATTACACATATCCTGATGTACCCCTCACATATTACACATATCCTGATGTACTCCTCACATATCACATATATCCTGATGTACTCCTCACATATTACATATATCCTGATGTACTCCTCACATATCACATATATCCTGATGTGCTCCTCACATATTACATATATCCTGATGTGCTCCTCACATATTACATATATCCTGATGTACTCCCCACATATTACATATATCCTGATGTGCTCCTCACATATTACATATACCCTGATGTGCTCCTCACATATTACATATACCCTGATGTGCTCCTCACATATTACATATATCCTGATGTACTCCTCACATATTACATATACATTGATGTGCTCCTCACATATTACACATACCCTGATGTACCCCTCACATATTACATATATCCTGATGTACTCCTCACATATTACATATATCCTGATGTACTCCTCACATATTACACATATCCTGATGTACCCCTCACATATTCTGATGTACTCCTCACATATCACATATATCCTGATGTACTCCTCACATATATCCTGATGTACTCCTCACATATATCCTGATGTACTCCTCACATATCACATATATCCTGATGTACTCCTCACATATATCCTGATGTACTCCTCACATATCACATATATCCTGATGTACTCCCCACATATATCCTGATGTACTCCTCACATATATCCTGATGTACTCCCCACATATTACATATATCCTGATGTACTCCTCACATATTACATATACATTGATGTGCTCCTCACATATTACACATATCCTGATGTACTTCTCACATATTACATATATCCTGATGTGCTCCTCACATATTACATATATCCTGATGTACTCCTCACATATTACATATATCCTGATGTACTCCTCACATATTACATATACCCTGATGTACTCCTCACATATTACACATACCCTGATGTACTCCTCACATATTACACATACCCTGATGTACTCCTCACATATTACACATACCCTGATGTACTCCTCACATATTACACATACCCTGATGTACTCCTCACATATTACACATACCCTGATGTACTCCTCACATATTACATATATCCTGGTGTACTCCTCACATATTACATATACCCTGATGTACTCCTCACATATTACATATATCCTGGTGTACTCCTCACATATTACACATATACTGATGTACTCCTCACATATTACATATACCCTGATGTACTCCTCACATATTACATATACCCTGATGTACTCCTCACATATTACATATACCCTGATGTACTC
The DNA here is from genome assembly GCF_050947455.1 of Rhinoderma darwinii. Lineage (NCBI taxonomy): Eukaryota > Metazoa > Chordata > Amphibia > Anura > Rhinodermatidae > Rhinoderma > Rhinoderma darwinii. The sequence goes on along the minus strand of NC_134693.1, from coordinate 430,232 downwards.
CTCACATATTACATATACCCTGATGTACTCCTCACATATTACACATACCCTGATGTACTCCTCACATATTACACATATCCTGATGTACTCCTCACATATTACATATACCCTGATGTACTCCTCACATATTACACATACCCTGATGTACTCCTCACATATTACATATACCCTGATGTACTCCTCACATATTACATATACCCTGATGTACTCCTCACATATTACATATACCCTGATGTACTCCTCACATATTACATATACCCTGATGTACTCCTCACATATTACACATACCCTGATGTACTCCTCACATATTACACATATCCTGATGTACTCCTCACATATTACACATACCCTGATGTACTCCTCACATATTACATATACCCTGATGTACTCCTCACATATTACATATACCCTGATGTACTCCTCACATATTACATATACCCTGATGTACTCCTCACATATTACATATACCCTGATGTGCTCCTCACATATTACATATACCCTGATGTACTCCTCACATATTACATATATCCTGATGTACTCCTCACATATTACATATACCCTGATGTACTCCTCACATATTACACATATCCTGATGTACTCCTCACATATTACATATACCCTGATGTACTCCTCACATATTACATATACCCTGATGTACTCCTCACATATTACATATACCCTGATGTACTCCTCTCACATTACATATATCCTGATGTACTCCTCACATATTACATATACCCTGATGTACTCCTCACATATTACATATATCCTGATGTACTCCTCACATATACCCTGATGTACTCCTCACATATTACATATACCCTGGTGTACTCCTCACATATTACATATATCCTGATGTACTCCTCACATATTACATATATCCCTCACATATTACATATATCCTGATGTACTCCTCACATATTACATATACCCTGTTGTACTCCTCACATATTACATATACCCTGATGTACTCCTCACATATTACATATACCCTGATGTACTCCTCACATATTACATATATCCTGATGTACTCCTCACATATTACATATATCCTGATGTACTCCTCACATATTACATGTACCCTGATGTACTCCTCACATATTACATATATCCTGATGTACTCCTCACATATTACATATACCCTGTTGTACTCCTCACATATTACATATACCCTGATGTACTCCTCACATATTACATATACCCTGATGTACTCCTCACACATTACATATATCCTGATGTACTCCTCACATATTACATATACCCTGATGTACTCCTCACATATTACATATACCCTGATGTACTCCTCACATATTACATATATCCTGATGTACTCCTCACATATTACACATACCCTGATGTACTCCTCACATATTACACATATCCTGATGTACTCCCCACATATTACATATATCCTGATGTACTCCTCACATATTACATATACCCTGATGTACTCCTCACATATTACATATATCCTGATGTACTCCTCACATATTACATATACCCTGATGTACTCCTCACATATTACATATATCCTGATGTACTCCTCACACATTACATATATCCTGATGTACTCCTCACACATTACACATATCCTGATGTACTCCTCACATATTACATATACCCTGATGTACTCCTCACATATTACATATACCCTGATGTACTCCTCACATGTTACATATATCCTGATGTACTCCTCACATATTACATATATCCTGATGTACTCCTCACATATTACATATACCCTGATGTACTCCTCACACATTACATATACCCTGATGTACTCCTCACACATTACATATACCCTGATGTACTCCACATATTATATATACCCTGATGTACTCCTCACATATTACATATATCCTGATGTACTCACATATTACATATACCCTGATGTACTCCTCACACATTACATATATCCTGATGTACTCCTCACATATTACACATACCCTGATGTACTCCTCACATATTACACATACCCTGATGTACTCCTCACATATTACACATATCCTGATGTACTCCCCACATATTACATATATCCTGATGTACTCACATATTACATATATCCTGATGTACTCCTCACATATTACATATATCCTGATGTACTCCTCACACATTACATATATCCTGATGTACTCTTCACACATTACATATATCCTGATGTACTCCTCACATATTACACATACCCTGATGTACTCCTCACATATTACACATATCCTGATGTACTCCTCACATATTACACATATCCTGATGTACTCCCCACATATTACATATACCCTGATGTACTCCTCACATATTACATATAACCTGATGTACTCCTCACATATATCCTGATATACTCCTCACATATTACATATACCCTGATGTACTCCTCTCACATTACATATATCCTGATGTACTCCTCACATATTACATATACCCTGATGTACTCCTCACATATTACATATAACCTGATGTACTCCTCACATATATCCTGATATACTCCTCACATATTACATATACCCTGATGTACTCCTCACATATTACATATACCCTGATGTACTCCTCACATATTACATATACCCTGGTGTACTCCTCACATATTACATATATCCTGATGTACTCCTCACATATTACATATATCCCTCACATATTACATATATCCTGATGTACTCCTCACATATTACATATACCCTGTTGTACTCCTCACATATTACATATACCCTGATGTACTCCTCACACATTACATATATCCTGATGTACTCCTCACATATTACATATACCCTGATGTACTCCTCACACATTACATATACCCTGATGTACTCCTCACACATTACATATACCCTGATGTACTCCACATATTATATATACCCTGATGTACTCCTCACATATTACATATATCCTGATGTACTCACATATTACATATACCCTGATGTACTCCTCACACATTACATATATCCTGATGTACTCCTCACATATTACACATATCCTGATGTACTCCCCACATATTACATATTTCCTGATGTACTCACATATTACATATATCCTGATGTACTCCTCACATATTACATATATCCTGATGTACTCCTCACACATTACATATATCCTGATGTACTCTTCACACATTACATATATCCTGATGTACTCCTCACATATTACACATACCCTGATGTACTCCTCACATATTACACATATCCTGATGTACTGCTCACATATTACACATATCCTGATGTACTCCCCACATATTACATATACCCTGATGTACTCCTCACATATTACATATAACCTGATGTACTCCTCACATATATCCTGATATACTCCTCACATATTACATATACCCTGATGTACTCCTCACATATTACATATACCCTGATGTACTCCTCACATATTACACATACCCTGATGTACTCCTCACATATTACACATATCCTGATGTACTCCTCACATATTACACATATCCTGATGTACTGCTCACATATTACACATATCCTGATGTACTCCCCACATATTACATATACCCTGATGTACTCCTCACATATTACATATATCCTGATATACTCCTCACATATTACATATACCCTGATGTACTCCTCTCACATTACATATATCCTGATGTACTCCTCACATATTACATATATCCTGATGTACTCCTCACATATTACATATACCCTGATGTACTCCTCACATATTACATATACCCTGATGTACTCCTCACATATTACATATACCCTGATGTGCTCCTCACATATTACATATATCCTGATGTACTCCTCACAGATTACATATACCCTGATGTACTCCTCACATATTACATATAACCTGATGTACTCCTCACACATTACATATACCCTGATGTACTCCTCACATATTACATATACCCTGATGTACTCCTCACATATTACATATAACCTGATGTACTCCTCACACATTACATATATCCTGATGTACTCCTCACATATTACACATACCCTGATGTACTCCTCACATATTACACATATCCTGATGTACTGCTCACATATTACACATATCCTGATGTACTCCCCACATATTACATATACCCTGATGTACTCCTCACATATTACATATAACCTGATGTACTCCTCACATATATCCTGATATACTCCTCACATATTACATATACCCTGATGTACTCCTCACATATTACATATACCCTGATGTACTCCTCACATATTACATATACCCTGGTGTACTCCTCACATATTACATATATCCTGATGTACTCCTCACATATTACATATATCCCTCACATATTACATATATCCTGATGTACTCCTCACATATTACATATACCCTGTTGTACTCCTCACATATTACATATACCCTGATGTACTCCTCACATATTACATATATCCTGATGTACTCCTCACATATTACATATATCCTGATGTACTCCTCACATATTACATGTACCCTGATGTACTCCTCACATATTACATATATCCTGATGTACTCCTCACATATTACATATACCCTGATGTACTCCTCACACATTACATATACCCTGATGTACTCCTCACATATTACATATATCCTGATGTACTCCTCACATATTACATATATCCTGATGTACTCCTCACATATTACATGTACCCTGATGTACTCCTCACATATTACATATATCCTGATGTACTCCTCACATATTACATATACCCTGATGTACTCCTCACACATTACATATACCCTGATGTACTCCTCACATATTACATATACCCTGATGTACTCCTCACATATTACATATATCCTGATGTACTCCTCACATATTACATATATCCTGATGTACTCCTCACATATTACATATATCCTGATGTACTCCTCACATATTACATATACCCTGATGTACTCCTCACACATTACATATACCCTGATGTACTCCTCACACATTACATATACCCTGATGTACTCCTCACATATTACATATATCCTGATGTACTCACATATTACATATACCCTGATGTACTCCTCACATATTACATATACCCTGATGTACTCCTCACAGATTACATATACCCTGATGTACTCCACATATTACATATACCCTGATGTACTCCTCACATATTACATATACCCTGATGTACTCCTCACATATTACATATATCCTGATGTACTCACATATTACATATACCCTGATGTACTCCTCACACATTACATATATCCTGATGTACTCCTCACACATTACATATATCCTGATGTACTCCTCACATATTACACATACCCTGATGTACTCCTCACATATTACATATACCCTGATGTACTCCTCACATATAACATATACACTGATGTACTCCTCACATATTACATATACCCTGATGTACTCCTCACATATTACATATATCCTGATGTACTCCTCACATATTACATATATCCTGATGTACTCCTCACATATTACACATACCCTGATGTACTCCTCACATATTACACATATCCTGATGTACTGCTCACATATTACATATATCCTGATGTACTCCCCACATATTACATATATCCTGATGTACTCCTCACATATTACATATACCCTGATGTACTCCTCACATATTACATATATCCTGATGTACTCCTCACACATTACATATATCCTGATGTACTCCTCACACATTACATATATCCTGATGTACTCCTCACACATTACATATATCCTGATGTTCTCCTCACACATTACATATATCCTGATGTACTCCTCACATATTACATATACCCTGATGTACTCCTCACACATTACATATACCCTGATGTACTCCTCACACATTACATATACCCTGATGTACTCCTCACACATTACATATACCCTGATGTACTCCACATATTATATATACCCTGATGTACTCCTCACATATTACATATATCCTGATGTACTCACATATTACATATACCCTGATGTACTCCTCACACATTACATATATCCTGATGTACTCCTCACATATTACACATACCCTGATGTACTCCTCACATATTACACATATCCTGATGTACTCCTCACATATTACACATATCCTGATGTACTCCCCACATATTACATATATCCTGATGTACTCCTCACATATTACATATATCCTGATGTACTCCTCACACATTACATATATCCTGATGTACTCTTCACACATTACATATATCCTGATGTACTCCTCACATATTACACATACCCTGATGTACTCCTCACATATTACACATATCCTGATGTACTCCTCACATATTACACATATCCTGATGTACTGCTCACATATTACACATACCCTGATGTACTCCTCACATATTACATATAACCTGATGTACTCCTCACATATATCCTGATATACTCCTCACATATTACATATACCCTGATGTACTCCTCACATATTACATATACCCTGATGTACTCCTCACATATTACATATACCCTGATGTACTCCTCACATATTACATATATCCTGATGTACTCCTCACATATTACATATATCCTGATGTACTCCTCACATATTACATATATCCTGATGTACTCCTCACATATTACATATACCCTGATGTACTCCTCACATATTACATATACCCTGATGTACTCCTCACATATTACATATATCCTGATGTACTCCTCACATATTACATATATCCTGATGTACTCCTCACATATTACATATATCCTGATGTACTCCTCACATGTTACATATATCCTGATGTACTCCTCACATGTTACATATATCCTGATGTACTCCTCACATATTACATATATCCTGATGTACTCCTCACACATTACATATACCCTGATGTACTCCTCACATATTACATATACCCTGATGTACTCCTCACATGTTACATATATCCTGATGTACTCCTCACATGTTACATATATCCTGATCTACTCCTCATATATTACATATATCCTGATGTACTCCTCACATATCACATATACCCTGATGTACTCCTCACACATTACATATACCCTGATGTACTCCTCACATATTACATATACCCTGATGTACTCCTCACATATTACATATACCCTGACGTACTCCTCACATGTTACATATACCCTGATGTACTCCTCACATGTTACATATATCCTGATGTACTCCTCACATATTACATATATCCTGATGTGCTCCTCACATACTACACATATCCTGATGTACCCCTCACATATATCCTGATGTACTCCTCACATATTACATATATCCTGATGTACTCATCACATATTACACATATCCTGATGTACTCACATATTACACATATCCTGATATACTCCTCACATATTACATATACCCCTCACATATTACATATATCCTGATGTACTCCACACATATTACATATATCCTGATGTACTCCCCACATATTACATATACCCTGATGTACTCCTCACATATTACATATATCCTGATGTACTCCTCACATGTTACATATATCCTGATGTACTCCTCACATATTACATATATCCTGATGTGCTCCTCACATACTACACATATCCTGATGTACCCCTCACATATATCCTGATGTACTCCTCACATATTACATATATCCTGATGTACTCATCACATATTACACATATCCTGATGTACTCACATATTACACATATCCTGATATACTCCTCACATATTACATATACCCCTCACATATTACATATATCCTGATGTACTCCACACATATTACATATATCCTGATGTACTCCCCACATATTACATATACCCTGATGTACTCCTCACATATTACATATACCCTGATGTACTCCTCACACATTACATATACCCTGATGTACTCCTCACATATTACATATACCCTGATGTACTCCTCACATATTACATATATCCTGATGTGCTCCTCACACATTACATATACCCTGATGTACTCCTCACACATTACATATATCCTGATGTACTCCTCACACATTACATATATCCTGATGTACTCCTCACATATTACATATATCCTGATGTACTCCTCACATATTACATATATCCTGATGTACTCCTCACATATTACACATATCCTGATGTACCCCTCACATATTACACATATCCTGATGTACTCCTCACATATCACATATATCCTGATGTACTCCTCACATATCACATATATCCTGATGTACTCCTCACATATTACATATATCCTGATGTACTCCCCACATATTACATATATCCTGATGTACTCCTCACATATTACATATACCCTGATGTACTCCTCACATATTACATATACCCTGATGTGCTCCTCACATATTACATATACCCTGATGTGCTCCTCACATATTACACATATCCTGATGTACCCCTCACATATTAAACATATCCTGATGTACCCCTCACATATTCTGATGTACCCCTCACATATTACACATATCCTGATGTACTCCTCACATATATCCTGATGTACTCCTCACATATTACATATACATTGATGTGCTCCTCACATATTACACATACCCTGATGTACTCCTCACATATTACACATACCCTGATGTACTCCTCACATATTACATATACCCTGATGTACTCCTCACATATTACATATACCCTGATGTACTCCTCACATATTACATATATCCTGATGTACTCCTCACACGTTACATATACCCTGATGTACTCCTCACATATAACATGTACTCCTCACATATTACATATACCCTGATGTACTCCTCACATATTACACATATCCTGATGTACTCCTCACATATTACATATACCCTGATGTGCTCCTCACATATTACATATACCCTGATGTACTCCTCACATATTACACATACCCTGATGTACTCCTCACATATTACATATACCCTGATGTACTCCTCACATATTACATATACCCTGATGTACTCCTCACATATTACATATACCCTGATGTACTCCTCACATATTACATATACCCTGATGTACTCCTCACACGTTACATATACCCTGATGTACTCCTCACACATTACATATACCCTGATGTACTCCTCACATATTACATATACCCTGATGTACTCCTCACATATTACATATACCCTGATGTACTCCTCACACGTTACATATACCCTGATGTACTCCTCACACATTACATATACCCTGATGTACTCACATATTACATATACCCTGATGTACTCCTCACATATTACATATAACCTGATGTACTCCTCACATATTACATATACCCTGATGTACTCCACATATTACATATACCCTGATGTACTCCTCACATATTACATATATCCTGATGTACTCCTCACATATTACATATACCCTGATGTACTCCTCACATATTACATATATCCTGATGTACTCCTCACATATTACATATACCCTGATGTACTCCTCACATATTACATATACCCTGATGTACTGCTCACATATTACATATATCCTGATGTACTCCTCACATATATCCTGATGTACTCCTCACATATTACATATACCCTGATGTACTCCTCACACATTACATATATCCTGATGTACTCCTCACATATTACATATACCCTGATGTACTCCTCACATATTACATATACCCTGATGTACTCCTCACATATTACATATACCCTGATGTACTCCTCACATATTACATATACCCTGATGTACTCCTCACATATTACATATATCCCGATATACTCCTCACATATTACATATACCCTGATGTACTCCTCACATATTACATATATCCTGATGTACTCCTCACATATTACATATATCCCGATGTACTCCTCACATATTACATATACCCTGATGTACTCCTCACATATTACATATACCCTGATGTACTCCTCACATATTACATATATCCTGATGTACTCCTCACATATTACATATATCCCGATGTACTCCTCACATATTACATATACCCTGATATACCCCTCACATATTACATATACCCTGATGTACTCCTGACATATTACATATACCCTGATGTACTCCTCACATATTACATATACCCTGATGTACTCCTGACATATTACATATACCCTGATGTACTCCTCACATATTACATATACCCTGATATACCCCTCACATATTACATATACCCTGATGTACTCCTGACATATTACATATACCCTGATGTACTCCTCACATATTACATATATCCTGATGTACTCCTCACATATTACATATACCCTGATGTGCTCCTCACATATTACATATACCCTGATATACTCCTCACATATTACATATATCCTGATGTACTCCTCACATATTACATATACCCTGATGTACTCCTCCCATATTACATATACCCTGATGTACTCCTCCCATATTACATATACCCTGATGTGCTCCTCACATATTACATATACCCTGATGTACTCCTCACATATTACATATATCCTGATGTGCTCCTCACATATTACATATATCCTGATGTACTCCTCACATATTACATATATCCTGATGTACTCCTCACATATTACATATACCCTGATGTACTCCTCACATATTACATATACCCTGATGTACCCCTCACATATTACATATACCCTGATGTACTCCTCACATATTACATATATCCTGATGTGCTCCTCACATATTACATATATCCTGATGTACTCCTCACATTACATATATCCTGATGTACTCCTCACATATTACATATATCCTGATGTACTCCTCACATATTACATATATCCTGATGTACTCCTCACACATTACATATATCCTGATGTACTCCTCACACATTACATATACCCTGATGTACTCCGCACATATTACATATATCCTGATGTACTCCGAATATATTTGTGGGCCAATGTTACGAAAATCACCAATAGGCCTCAAATGCAGATTGTGCTCTTTCACTCCTAAGTCCGGTCGTATGTCCAGGCAAATGATAAATGCATTGAGGGGTGTAATTTCCAAAATGGGTCACTTCTGTGGGTTTTCTACTGTACTGTACCTCAGGGGCTCTGCAAACGTGACATCGCGCCCATACACCAATACAGCAAAATCTGCGCTCTAAAAGCCAAATGGCGCTCCTTCTAATTTGAGCTGCGCCATGTGCCAAACAGCAGTTTATGACCACATGTGGGGTATTTCCGTAATCGGGAGAAATTGCTTTACAAATGTTGGGGTGCTTTTTCACCTTTGTTCCTTGTAAAAATTAGAAAATAGTTTTTCAGGAAAATTTTTTTTTATTCTTACAGACAAATAAACGTAACAGAAAAACTGTGGGGTCAAAATGCTCACTATACCCCTAGATCCATTCCTTGAGGGGTGTAATTTCCAAAATGGGTTCACAGTGGGTGTTTCCACTGTTTTGGCAGCACAAGACCTCTTCAAACCCGATATGGTGCCTAAAATATATTATAAAAGAAAAACTAAACAGGAGGCCCCAAAATCCTCCAGGTGCTCCTTTACTTCTGAGGCCGGCGCTTCAGTCCAGTACCTCACTAGGGCCACATGTGGGATATTTCTAAAAACTGCAGAATCTGGGCAATAAATATTGAGTTGCGTTTCTCTCGTAAAACGGTCTGTGTTACATTTTTTTTCTATATTACAAATTAATTTCAGCAAAAAAAATGAAATTTGTAAACTTCACCCCTATTTTGCTTTAATTCCTGTGGAACACCTGAAGGGTTAAAACACTTTCTGAATGCTGTTTTTAAAATGGGGTGTTTAAGGGTTTTTTAAATATATGGGCCCCTCACAGTCACTTCATAACTGAACTGGTGATAAAAATCAAATTTTGACATTTTCTTGAAATTGTGAGAAATTGCTGCTAAAGTTCAGAGTCTTGTACCGTCCTGAAAAATAAGAGACGTTCAAAAAACGATGCAACCCTAAAGTAGACATATGGGGATGTGAACTAGGGACTATTACGTGTGATATTACGGTCTGTCTTACAAGTAGATACAGTTACATTTTTTCTAAATTTTGGTGTTTTTCACAAATAAATACTGAATTTATCGACCAAATTTTTCACTAACATAAAGTCCAATGTGTCACTAGAAAACAGAATCTCCTTGATAGGTAAAAAGCATTCCCAACTTATCACATAAAGGGACACGTCAGATTTGTAAAAATGGGTCTGGTCCTGAAGGGGTTAAAAAAGGTGAGATGATTTATTTACGAATAGCATTGAGGGTCATAATACGTGTCACAGTCGCGGGCTTCCCCGCAAACACACACAGAGTTCCAGGGGTGCGGAATACTAACGTTTGAATCTTCTTCCTGTTCATCGCCCATGACCTGGAGGGTCGGCGCCATTCTGCAGGACTTCCCACTGTGAGCAGGAGAGCGATTCCTAGCGGTTACCAACCTCCTTTTGCTGCTCTAATGGAGTGGTACGTCCCATAAATCGCTGGTTTTCGATTTCTATGAGAAGAACTCCAACAAAATATAAAAACCTAAAAGTTTATTTCTTTGTATTAAATAACATTGACATCATCTGGAGATGGAATGGCCCAGAAACGATCCCGACGCCCCCCGTATAAAAACAACAAAATTTCTGAAAGTGCTAAAAAAAAAATTTTTTAGATGGGTCTTCAAGTTCGAGAGAAAGCGAAGGCGGCTTCAACGTCTGTGAGAGAACACAATGCCTGTGGGGGAGGGGAGACAAATACGTAAAGGGGGAGGGGGTGTTCCATTCATCTCCTGATAGTAATACAATGTCCTACAGCAGATGCATCAAGCACCGCGACGGTCTGTGCGAGGACGGACGCTCTCATGTAAAGTCCTGCTCACAGTTATTTAAAAGATCAAGAATTCTTCCAAATAAAAAAAATTCACCAACGCAGCCGCATCGGCAGAAACGTTAAAAACAATGTAGAAGGGTGGCTGTAGGGCTCAGTCGCTGGGGGCGCACCCTTTACTGGCGAGGGCTTGTGCTCTCCGCTTGGCCAGGCGAGACTTGGAGGGAGGGGAGAGTCTCATGGAGCACATCGTCTGGATGAAGCTCTCGTTTTCTTCGCTCAGGTCGCTGTCGTGCTGGGAAAGCTGCCGGTTCACCGCAATGGCCTCAGCTGCAAACAGGGTCAAGTCTTTAGTGCTGCTGTTCCTGAATAATAAGAAAACACGTCAGGTGCCAAGGTGGGAGTGCGACTACAAAGTGTCACAGTGCGGTGAGGGAGGACGCCGGCCATCACATGAGAAGCCGGACTCATCTCCATTCCTCACATGATAACTCACTTCTGAAGAACACGCGGGGTCGGCAGGCCTCTTTCTGGAGCGTCCTACCAAAAGAAATACAGAAGTGGTGTTCTATATATTCACAGCACAACTGAAGGGAGTCTGCTCTGTCTGATACTTACCCCTTGCACCCAAGGGTGCTGAAGAACCTGCGCTGCACTGAAGCGGTCTTTGGCGTCTCTGACCAGCAGCTTGGAAATTAAATCCTTGGCTTGATTGGAGATGTGAGCCCAGTCTCTCTCAGGAAACTCGTATTTGCCTTCTTGAATGCTTTCAAACAGCTTGTTCTAGGAAGTAAATGTGGAGCGATGAGTGGGAGTAACAAGGCCAGCAACCATGGTCCTACATAAAGGCCGTCCGGCCAACCATGGTCCTACATAAAGGCCGTCCGGCCAACCATGGTCCTACATAAAGGCCGTCCGGCCAACCATGGTCCTACATAAAGGCCGCCCGGCCAACCATGGTCCTACATAAAGGCCGTCCGGCCAACCATGGTCCTACATAAAGGCCGTCCGGCCAACCATGGTCCTACATAAAGGCCGTCCGGCCAACCATGGTCCTACATAAAGGCCGTCCGGCCAACCATGGTCCTACATAAAGGCCGCCCGGCCAACCATGGTCCTACATAAAGGCCGTCCGGCCAACCATGGTCCTACATGAAGGCCGTCCGGCCAACCATGGTCCTACATGAAGGCCGTCCGGCCAACCATGGTCCTACATGAAGGCCGTCCGGCCAACCATGGTCCTACATAAAGGCCGTCCGGCCAACCATGGTCCTACATAAAGGCCGTCCGGCCAACCATGGTCCTACATGAAGGCCGTCCGGCCAACCATGGTCCTACATGAAGGCCGTCCGGCTAGCCCTTGTGTCATTACCTGGCACACCCTGCAGACTTCTCCTCGGTCCCAGCCACAGTCCGTCCCACAGTTCCCCACGAAGGGGGGGTAACCACTCAGCATTATGTACAGGATGACGCCCAAGCTCCACAGGTCACAACGCTTGTCATAGAACGTAGCTTCTTCTGTGAAGACTTCCACCACCTCTGGGGCCATGTACTCTGCAGAACCACACTGGAAAAAACACACAAATGGTTAAAGTGAACTCCAGGCCCCAACTAACCTCCCTCGCAGCAAGGACCCTGCACACGTTCAAATGTCAAATCGAGACAATGTCCTCACCAGTGCCCTGGCTGCCGCTCAGTGACCAGAATCTCTAGAAGTGTCACCAGTAGCAGCGGCCGGGATATTATCATACTGCACGTACCAGGAGAACTCCAGCACCAAACTATGAACTTCATCATATCAGTATCTGACCTATAGACATATATCACTTATCAGCTTCATCATATCAGTATCTGACCTATAGACACAGATCACTTATCAGCCTCATCATATCAGTATCTGACCTATAGACATATATCACTTATCAGCTTCATCATATCAGTATCTGACCTATAGACATAGATCACTTATCAGCTTCATATCAGTATCTGACCTATAGACATATCACTTATCAGCTCCATCATATCAGTATCTGACCTATAGACATATATCACTTATCAGCTTCATCATATCAGTATCTGACCTATAGACATATATCACTTATCAGCTTCATCATATCAGTATCTGACCTATAGACATATATCACTTATCAGCTCCATCATATCAGTATCTGACCTATAGACACAGATCACTTATCAGCTTCATCATATCAGTATCTGACCTATAGACATATATCACTTATCAGCTCCATCATATCAGTATCTGACCTATAGACATATCACTTATCAGCTTCATCATATCAGTATCTGACCTATAGACATAGATCACTTATCAGCTTCATCATATCAGTATCTGACCTATAGACATATATCACTTATCAGCTTCATCATATCAGTATCTGACCTATAGACATAGATCACTTATCAGCTTCATATCAGTATCTGACCTATAGACACATATCACTTATCAGCTTCATCATATCAGTATCTGACCTAGACATATATCACTTATCAGCTTCATCATATCAGTATCTGACCTATAGACATATATCACTTATCAGCTTCATCATATCAGTATCTGACCTATAGACACATATCACTTATCAGCCTCATCATATCAGTATCTGACCTATAGACACATATCACTTATCAGCTTCATCATATCAGTATCTGACCTATAGACATATATCACTTATCAGCTTCATCATATCAGTATCTGACCTATAGACACATATCACTTATCAGCTTCATTATATCAGTATCTGACCTATAGACACATATCACTTATCAGCTTCATCATATCAGTATCTGACCTATAGACATATCACTTATCAGCTTCATCATATCAGTATCTGACCTATAGACATAGATCACTTATCAGCTTCATCATATCAGTATCTGACCTATAGACACATATCACTTATCTTCATCATATCAGTATCTGACCTATAGACACATATCACTTATCAGCTTCATCATATCAGTATCTGACCTATAGACACATATCACTTATCAGCTTCATCATATCAGTATCTGACCTATAGACATATATCACTTATCAGCTTCATCATATCAGTATCTGACCTATAGACACATATCACTTATCAGCTTCATCATATCAGTATCTGACCTATAGACACATATCACTTATCAGCTTCATCATATCAGTATCTGACCTATAGACATACATCACTTATCAGCTCCATCATATCAGTATCTGACCTATAGACACATATCAGCTTCATCATATCAGTATCTGACCTATAGACACATATCACTTATCAGCTTCATCATATCTGACCTATAGACATATATCACTTATCAGCTTCATCATATCAGTATCTGACCTATAGACACATATCACTTATCAGCCTCATCATATCAGTATCTGACCTATAGACATATATCACTTACCAGCTTCATCATATCAGTATCTGACCTATAGACACATATCAGCTTCATCATATCAGTATCTGACCTATAGACACATATCACTTATCAGCTTCATCATATCAGTATCTGACCTATAGACATATATCACTTATCAGCTTCATCATATCAGTATCTGATCTATAGACACAGATCACTTATCAGCTTCATCATATCAGTATCTGACCTATAGACATATATCACTTATCAGCTTCATCATATCAGTATCTGACCTATAGACACATATCACTTATCAGCTTCATCATATCAGTATCTGACCTATAGACATATATCACTTATCAGCTTCATCATATCAGTATCTGATCTATAGACACAGATCACTTATCAGCTTCATCATATCAGTATCTGACCTATAGACATATATCACTTATCAGCTTCATCATATCAGTATCTGACCTATAGACACATATCACTTATCAGCCTCATCATATCAGTATCTGACCTATAGACATATATCACTTATCAGCTTCATCATATTAGTATCTGACCTATAGACATATATCACTTATCAGCTTCATCATATTAGTATCTGACCTATAGACACATATCACTTATCAGCTCCATCATATCAGTATCTGACCTATAGACATAGATCACTTATCAGCTTCATCATATCAGTATCTGACCTATAGACACATATCACTTATCAGCTTCATCATATCAGTATCTGACCTATAGACACATATCACTTATCAGCTTCATCATATCAGTATCTGACCTATAGACATATATCACTTATCAGCTTCATCATATCAGTATCTGACCTATAGACATATATCACTTATCAGCTTCATCATATCAGTATCTGACCTATAGACACATATCACTTATCAGCTTCATCATATCAGTATCTGACCTATAGACATATATCACTTATCAGCTTCATCATATCAGTATCTGATCTATAGACACAGATCACTTATCAGCTTCATCATATCAGTATCTGACCTATAGACATATATCACTTATCAGCTTCATCATATCAGTATCTGACCTATAGACATATATCACTTATCAGCTTCATCATATTAGTATCTGACCTATAGACATATATCACTTATCAGCTTCATCATATTAGTATCTGACCTATAGACACATATCACTTATCAGCTTCATCATATCAGTATCTGACCTATAGACACATATCACTTATCAGCTTCATCATATCAGTATCTGACCTATAGACATATATCACTTATCAGCTTCATCATATCAGTATCTGACCTATAGACATATCACTTATCAGCTTCATCATATCAGTATCTGACCTATAGACACATATCAGCTTCATCATATCAGTATCTGACCTATAGATATATATCACTTATCAGCTCCATCATATCAGTATCTGACCTATAGACATATATCACTTATCAGCTTCATCATATCTGACCTATAGACACATATCACTTATCAGCTTCATCATATCAGTATCTGACCTATAGACATATATTACTTCTCAGCTTCATCATATCTGTATCTGACCTATAGACACATCACTTATCAGCTTCATCATATCAGTATCTGACCTATAGACACATATCACTTATCAGCTTCATCATATCAGTATCTGACCTATAGACACATATCACTTATCAGCTTCATCATATCTGACCTATAGACATATATCACTTATCAGCTTCATCATATCAGTATCTGACCTATAGACATATATCACTTATCATCTTCATCATATCAGTATCTGACCTATAGACATATATCACTTATCAGCTTCATCATATCAGTATCTGACCTATAGACACATATCACTTATCAGCTTCATCATATCAGTATCTGACCTATAGACAGAGATCACTTATCAGCTTCATCATATCAGTATCTGACCTATAGACATATATCACTTATCAGCTTCATCATATCAGTATCTGACCTATAGACATATATCACTTATCAGCTTCATCATATCAGTATCTGACCTATAGACACATATCACTTATCAGCTCCATCATATCAGTATCTGACCTATAGACATATATCACTTATCAGCTTCATTATATCAGTATCTGACCTATAGACACATATCACTTATCAGCTTCATCATATCAGTATCTGACCTATAGACATATATCACTTATCATCTTCATCATATCAGTATCTGACCTATAGACATATATCACTTATCAGCTTCATCATATCAGTATCTGACCTATAGACATATATCACTTATCAGCTTCATCATATCAGTATCTGACCTATAGACATATATCACTTATCATCTTCATCATATCAGTATCTGACCTATAGACATATATCACTTATCAGCTTCATCATATCAGTATCTGACCTATAGACACATATCACTTATCAGCTTCATCATATCAGTATCTGACCTATAGACATATATCACTTATCAGCTTCATCATATCAGTATCTGACCTATAGACATATATCACTTATCAGCTTCATCATATCAGTATCTGACCTATAGACACATATCACTTATCAGCTCCATCATATCAGTATCTGACCTATAGACATATATCACTTATCAGCTTCATTATATCAGTATCTGACCTATAGACACATATCACTTATCAGCTTCATCATATCAGTATCTGACCTATAGACATATATCACTTATCAGCTTCATCATATCAGTATCTGACCTATAGACATATATCACTTATCAGCTTCATCATATCAGTATCTGACCTATAGACACAGATCACTTATCAGCTTCATTATATCAGTATCTGACCTATAGACACATATCACTTATCAGCTTCATCATATCAGTATCTGACCTATAGACATATCACTTATCAGCTTCATCATATCAGTATCTGACCTATAGACACATATCACTTATCAGCTCCATCATATCAGTATCTGACCTATAGACACATCACTTATCAGCTTCATCATATCAGTATCTGACCTATAGACATATATCACTTATCAGCTTCATCATATCAGTATCTGACCTATAGACATAGATCACTTATCAGCTTCATCATATCAGTATCTGACCTATAGACATAGATCACTTATCAGCTTCATCATATCAGTATCTGACCTATAGACATAGATCACTTATCAGCTTCATCATATCAGTATCTGACCTATAGACATATATCACTTATCAGCTTCATCATATCAGTATCTGACCTATAGACATATCACTTATCAGCTTCATCATATCAGTATCTGACCTATAGACATATCACTTATCAGCTTCATCATATCAGTATCTGACCTATAGACATATATCACTTATCAGCTTCATCATATCAGTATCTGACCTATAGACACATATCACTTATCAGCTTCATCATATCAGTATCTGACCTATATACATATATCACTTATCAGCTTCATCATATCAGTATCTGACCTATAGACACATATCACTTATCAGCTTCATCATATCAGTATCTGACCTATAGACATATATCACTTATCAGCTTCATCATATCAGCATCTGACCTATAGACATGTCACTTACCAGCTTCATTATATCAGTATCTGACCTATATACACATATCACTTATCAGCTTCATCATATCAGTATCTGACCTATAGACATATATCACTTATCATCTTCATCATATCAGTATCTGACCTATATACACATATCACTTATCAGCTCCATCATATCAGTATCTGACCTATAGACACATATCAGCTTCATCATATCAGTATCTGACCTATAGACACATATCACTTATCAGCTTCATCATATCAGTATCTGACCTATAGACATATATCACTTATCAGCTTCATCATATCAGTATCTGATCTATAGACATATATCACTTATCAGCTTCATCATATTAGTATCTGACCTATAGACACAGATCACTTATGAGCTTCATCATATCAGTATCTGACCTATAGACATATATCACTTATCAGCTTCATCATATCTGACCTACAGACACATATCACTTATCAGCTTCATCATATCAGTATCTGACCTATAGACATATCACTTATCAGCTTCATCATATCAGTATCTGACCTATAGACACATATCAGCTTCATCATATCAGTATCTGACCTATAGATATATATCACTTATCAGCTTCATCATATCAGTATCTGACCTATAGACATACATCACTTATCAGCTCCATCATATCAGTATCTGACCTATAGACATATATCACTTATCAGCTTCATCATATCAGTATCTGACCTATAGACACATATCACTTATCAGCTTCATCATATCTGACCTATAGACACATATCACTTATCAGCTTCATCATATCAGTATCTGACCTATAGACATATATTACTTCTCAGCTTCATCATATCAGTATCTGACCTATAGACACATATCACTTATCAGCTTCATCATATCAGTATCTGACCTATAGACACATATCACTTATCAGCTTCATCATATCGGACCTATAGACATATATCACTTATCAGCTTCATCATATCAGTATCTGACCTATAGACATATATCACTTATCATCTTCATCATATCAGTATCTGACCTATAGACATATATCACTTATCAGCTTCATCATATCAGTATCTGACCTATAGACATATATCACTTACCAGCTTCATTATATCAGTATCTGACCTATAGACATGTCACTTACCAGCTTCATCATATCAGTATCTGACCTATAGACACATATCAGCTTCATCATATCAGTATCTGACCTATAGACATATATCACTTACCAGCTTCATCATATCAGTATCTGACCTATAGACACATATCAGCTTCATCATATCAGTATCTGACCTATAGATATATATCACTTACCAGCTTCATCATATCAGTATCTGACCTATAGACACATATCACTTATCAGCTTCATCATATCAGTATCTGACCTATAGACATATATCACTTATCAGCTTCATCATATCAGTATCTGACCTATAGACATATATCACTTATCAGCTTCATCATATCAGTATCTGACCTATAGACACATATCAGCTTCATCATATCAGTATCTGACCTATAGACACATATCACTTATCAGCTTCATCATATCAGTATCTGACCTATAGACATAGATCACTTATCAGCTCCATCATATCAGTATCTGACCTATAGACATAGATCACTTATCAGCTCCATCATATCAGTATCTGACCTATAGACACAGATCACTTATCAGCTCCATCATATCAGTATCTGACCTATAGACATATATCACTTATCAGCTTCATCATATCAGTATCTGACCTATAGACATATATCACTTATCAGCTTCATCATATCAGTATCTGACCTATAGACATAGATCACTTATCAGCTTCATCATATCAGTATCTGACCTATAGACACAGATCACTTATCAGCTCCATCATATCAGTATCTGACCTATAGACATATATCACTTATCAGCTCCATCATATCAGTATCTGACCTATAGACATATATCACTTATCAGCTTCATCATATCAGTATCTGACCTATAGACATATATTACTTATCAGCTTCATCATATCAGTATCTGACCTATAGACACATATCACTTATCAGCTTCATCATATCAGTATCTGACCTATAGACACATATCACTTATCAGCTTCATCATATCAGTATCTGACCTATAGACAGAGATCACTTATCAGCTTCATCATATCAGTATCTGACCTATAGACATATATCACTTATCAGCTTCATCATATCAGTATCTGACCTATAGACATATATCACTTATCAGCTTCATCATATCAGTATCTGACCTATAGACACATATCACTTATCAGCTTCATCATATCAGTATCTGACCTATAGACATATATCACTTATCAGCTTCATCATATCAGTATCTGACCTATAGACACATATCACTTACCAGCTTCATCATATCAGTATCTGACCTATAGACATATATCACTTATCAGCTTCATCATATCAGTATCTGACCTATAGACATATCACTTATCAGCTTCATTATATCAGTATCTGACCTATAGACATATATCACTTATCAGCTTCATCATATCAGTATCTGACCTATAGACACAGATCACTTATCAGCTTCATCATATCAGTATCTGACCTATAGACACAGATCACTTATCAGCTTCATCATATCAGTATCTGACCTATAGACATATATCACTTATCAGCTTCATCATATCAGTATCTGACCTATAGACATATATCACTTATCAGCTTCATCATATCAGTATCTGACCTATAGACACATATCACTTATCAGCTTCATCATATCAGTATCTGACCTATAGACATATATCACTTATCAGCTTCATCATATCAGTATCTGACCTATAGACATATATCACTTATCAGCTTCATCATATCAGTATCTGACCTATAGACATATATCACTTATCAGCTTCATCATATCAGTATCTGACCTATAGACACATATCACTTATCAGCTTCATCATATCAGTATCTGACCTATAGACATATATCACTTATCAGCTTCATCATATCAGTATCTGACCTATAGACATATCACTTATCAGCTTCATTATATCAGTATCTGACCTATAGACATATATCACTTATCAGCTTCATCATATCAGTATCTGACCTATAGACACAGATCACTTATCAGCTTCATCATATCAGTATCTGACCTATAGACACAGATCACTTATCAGCTTCATCATATCAGTATCTGACCTATAGACATATATCACTTATCAGCTTCATCATATCTGACCTATAGACACATATCACTTATCAGCCTCATCATATCAGTATCTGACCTATAGACATATATCACTTATCAGCTTCATCATATCTGACCTATAGACACATATCACTTATCAGCCTCATCATATCAGTATCTGACCTATAGACATATCACTTATCAGCCTCATCATATCTGACCTATAGACACATATCACTTATCAGCCTCATCATATCAGTATCTGACCTATAGACACATATCACTTATCAGCTTCATCATATCAGTATCTGACCTATAGACACATATCACTTATCAGCTTCATCATATCAGTATCTGACCTATAGACATATCACTTATCAGCCTCATCATATCAGTATCTGACCTATAGACACATATCACTTATCAGCTTCATCATATCAGTATCTGACCTATAGACACATATCACTTATCAGCTCCATCATATCAGTATCTGACCTATAGACATAGATCACTTATCAGCTTCATCATATCAGTATCTGACCTATAGACATATCACTTATCAGCCTCATCATATCAGTATCTGACCTATAGACATATATCACTTATCAGCTTCATCATATCTGACCTATAGACACATATCACTTATCAGCCTCATCATATCAGTATCTGACCTATAGACATATATCACTTATCAGCTTCATCATATCTGACCTATAGACACATATCACTTATCAGCCTCATCATATCAGTATCTGACCTATAGACATATCACTTATCAGCCTCATCATATCTGACCTATAGACACATATCACTTATCAGCCTCATCATATCAGTATCTGACCTATAGACACATATCACTTATCAGCTTCATCATATCAGTATCTGACCTATAGACACATATCACTTATCAGCTCCATCATATCAGTATCTGACCTATAGACATATCACTTATCAGCCTCATCATATCAGTATCTGACCTATAGACACATATCACTTATCAGCCTCATCATATCAGTATCTGACCTATAGACCTATATCACTTATCAGCTCCATCATATCAGTATCTGACCTATAGACATATCACTTATCAGCCTCATCATATCAGTATCTGACCTATAGACACAGATCACTTATCAGCTCCATCATATCAGTATCTGACCTATAGACACATATCACTTATCAGCTTCATCATATCAGTATCTGACCTATAGACACATATCACTTATCAGCTTCATCATATCAGTATCTGACCTATAGACATATATCACTTATCAGCTTCATCATATCAGTATCTGACCTATAGACACATATCACTTATCAGCTTCATCATATCAGTATCTGATCTATAGACACAGATCACTTATCAGCTTCATCATATCAGTATCTGACCTATAGACATATATCACTTATCAGCTTCATCATATCAGTATCTGACCTATAGACATATATCACTTATCAGCTTCATCATATTAGTATCTGACCTATAGACATATATCACTTATCAGCTTCATCATATTAGTATCTGACCTATAGACACATATCACTTATCAGCTTCATCATATCAGTATCTGACCTATAGACACATATCACTTATCAGCTCCATCATATCAGTATCTGACCTATAGACATAGATCACTTATCAGCTTCATCATATCAGTATCTGACCTATAGACACATATCACTTATCAGCTTCATCATATCAGTATCTGACCTATAGACACATATCACTTATCAGCTTCATCATATCAGTATCTGACCTATAGACACATATCACTTATCAGCTCCATCATATCAGTATCTGACCTATAGACATATATCACTTATCAGCTTCATCATATCAGTATCTGACCTATAGACATAGATCACTTATCAGCTTCATCATATCAGTATCTGACCTATAGACACATATCACTTATCAGCTTCATCATATCAGTATCTGACCTATAGACACATATCACTTATCAGCTTCATCATATCAGTATCTGACCTATAGACATATATCACTTATCAGCTTCATCATATCAGTATCTGACCTATAGACATATCACTTATCAGCTTCATCATATCAGTATCTGACCTATAGACACATATCAGCTTCATCATATCAGTATCTGACCTATAGATATATATCACTTATCAGCTCCATCATATCAGTATCTGACCTATAGACATATATCACTTATCAGCTTCATCATATCTGACCTATAGACACATATCACTTATCAGCTTCATCATATCAGTATCTGACCTATAGACATATATTACTTCTCAGCTTCATCATATCTGTATCTGACCTATAGACACATCACTTATCAGCTTCATCATATCAGTATCTGACCTATAGACACATATCACTTATCAGCTTCATCATATCAGTATCTGACCTATAGACACATATCACTTATCAGCTTCATCATATCTGACCTATAGACACATATCACTTATCAGCTTCATCATATCAGTATCTGACCTATAGACATATATTACTTCTCAGCTTCATCATATCTGTATCTGACCTATAGACACATCACTTATCAGCTTCATCATATCAGTATCTGACCTATAGACACATATCACTTATCAGCTTCATCATATCTGACCTATAGACATATATCACTTATCAGCTTCATCATATCAGTATCTGACCTATAGACATATATCACTTATCATCTTCATCATATCAGTATCTGACCTATAGACATATATCACTTATCAGCTTCATCATATCAGTATCTGACCTATAGACACATATCACTTATCAGCTTCATCATATCAGTATCTGACCTATAGACATATATCACTTAACAGCTTCATCATATCAGTATCTGACCTATAGACATATCACTTATCAGCTTCATCATATCAGTATCTGACCTATAGACACAGATCACTTATCAGCTTCATTATATCAGTATCTGACCTATAGACACATATCACTTATCAGCTTCATCATATCAGTATCTGACCTATAGACATATATCACTTATCAGCTTCATCATATCAGTATCTGACCTATAGACACATATCACTTATCAGCTCCATCATATCAGTATCTGACCTATAGACATAGATCACTTATCAGCTTCATCATATCAGTATCTGACCTATAGACATATATCACTTATCAGCTTCATTATATCAGTATCTGACCTATAGACACATATCACTTATCAGCTTCATCATATCAGTATCTGACCTATAGACATATATCACTTATCAGCTTCATCATATCAGTATCTGACCTATAGACACAGATCACTTATCAGCTTCATTATATCAGTATCTGACCTATAGACATATATCACTTATCAGCTTCATCATATCAGTATCTGACCTATAGACATAGATCACTTATCAGCTTCATCATATCAGTATCTGACCTATAGACATATATCACTTATCAGCTTCATCATATCAGTATCTGACCTATAGACATATCACTTATCAGCTTCATCATATCAGTATCTGACCTATAGACATATCACTTATCAGCTTCATCATATCAGTATCTGACCTATAGACATATATCACTTATCAGCTTCATCATATCAGTATCTGACCTATAGACACATATCACTTATCAGCTTCATCATATCAGTATCTGACCTATATACATATATCACTTATCAGCTTCATCATATCAGTATCTGACCTATAGACACATATCACTTATCAGCTTCATCATATCAGTATCTGACCTATAGACATATATCACTTATCAGCTTCATCATATCAGCATCTGACCTATAGACATGTCACTTACCAGCTTCATTATATCAGTATCTGACCTATATACACATATCACTTATCAGCTTCATCATATCAGTATCTGACCTATATACACATATCACTTATCAGCTCCATCATATCAGTATCTGACCTATAGACACATATCAGCTTCATCATATCAGTATCTGACCTATAGACACATATCACTTATCAGCTTCATCATATCAGTATCTGACCTATAGACATATATCACTTATCAGCTTCATCATATCAGTATCTGATCTATAGACACAGATCACTTATCAGCTTCATCATATCAGTATCTGACCTATAGACATATATCACTTATCAGCTTCATCATATCAGTATCTGACCTATAGACATATATCACTTATCAGCTTCATCATATCTGACCTACAGACACATATCACTTATCAGCTTCATCATATCAGTATCTGACCTATAGACACATATCAGCTTCATCATATCAGTATCTGACCTATAGATATATATCACTTATCAGCTTCATCATATCAGTATCTGACCTATAGACATACATCACTTATCAGCTCCATCATATCAGTATCTGACCTATAGACATATATCACTTATCAGCTTCATCATATCAGTATCTGACCTATAGACACATATCACTTATCAGCTTCATCATATCTGACCTATAGACACATATCACTTATCAGCTTCATCATATCAGTATCTGACCTATAGACATATATTACTTCTCAGCTTCATCATATCAGTATCTGACCTATAGACACATATCACTTATCAGCTTCATCATATCAGTATCTGACCTATAGACACATATCACTTATCAGCTTCATCATATCGGACCTATAGACATATATCACTTATCAGCTTCATCATATCAGTATCTGACCTATAGACATATATCACTTATCATCTTCATCATATCAGTATCTGACCTATAGACATATATCACTTATCAGCTTCATCATATTAGTATCTGACCTATAGACATATATCACTTATCAGCTTCATCATATCAGTATCTGACCTATAGACACATATCACTTATCAGCTTCATCATATCAGTATCTGACTTATAGACATATATCACTTACCAGCTTCATTATATCAGTATCTGACCTATAGACATGTCACTTACCAGCTTCATCATATCAGTATCTGACCTATAGACATATATCACTTACCAGCTTCATCATATCAGTATCTGACCTATAGACACATATCAGCTTCATCATATCAGTATCTGACCTATAGACATATATCACTTACCAGCTCCATCATATCAGTATCTGACCTATAGACATATATCACTTATCAGCTTCATCATATCAGTATCTGACCTATAGACACATATCACTTATCAGCTTCATCATATCAGTATCTGACCTATAGATATATATCACTTATCAGCTCCATCATATCAGTATCTGACCTATAGACAGAGATCACTTATCAGCTCCATCATATCAGTATCTGACCTATAGACATATATCACTTATCAGCTTCATCATATCAGTATCTGACCTATAGACATATATCACTTATCAGCTTCATCATATCAGTATCTGACCTATAGACAGAGATCACTTATCAGCTCCATCATATCAGTATCTGACCTATAGACATATATCACTTATCAGCTTCATCATATCAGTATCTGACCTATAGACATATATCACTTATCAGCTTCATCATATCAGTATCTGACCTATAGACATATATCACTTATCAGCTTCATCATATCAGTATCTGACCTATAGACACATATCACTTACCAGCTTCATCATATCAGTATCTGACCTATAGACATATATCACTTATCAGCTTCATCATATCAGTATCTGACCTATAGACATATCACTTATCAGCTTCATTATATCAGTATCTGACCTATAGACATATATCACTTATCAGCTTCATCATATCAGTATCTGACCTATAGACACAGATCACTTATCAGCTTCATCATATCAGTATCTGACCTATAGACACAGATCACTTATCAGCTTCATCATATCAGTATCTGACCTATAGACATATATCACTTATCAGCTTCATCATATCTGACCTATAGACACATATCACTTATCAGCCTCATCATATCAGTATCTGACCTATAGACATATATCACTTATCAGCTTCATCATATCTGACCTATAGACACATATCACTTATCAGCCTCATCATATCAGTATCTGACCTATAGACATATCACTTATCAGCCTCATCATATCTGACCTATAGACACATATCACTTATCAGCCTCATCATATCAGTATCTGACCTATAGACACATATCACTTATCAGCTTCATCATATCAGTATCTGACCTATAGACACATATCACTTATCAGCTTCATCATATCAGTATCTGACCTATAGACACATATCACTTATCAGCTCCATCATATCAGTATCTGACCTATAGACATATCACTTATCAGCCTCATCATATCAGTATCTGACCTATAGACACATATCACTTATCAGCCTCATCATATCAGTATCTGACCTATAGACCTATATCACTTATCAGCTCCATCATATCAGTATCTGACCTATAGACATATCACTTATCAGCCTCATCATATCAGTATCTGACCTATAGACACAGATCACTTATCAGCTCCATCATATCAGTATCTGACCTATAGACACATATCACTTATCGGCTTCATCATATCAGTATCTGACCTATAGACATATATCACTTATCAGCTTCATCATATCAGTATCTGACCTATAGACACAGATCACTTATCAGCTTCATCATATCAGTATCTGACCTATAGACACATATCACTTATCAGCTTCATCATATCAGTATCTGACCTATAGACATATATCACTTATCAGCCTCATCATATCAGTATCTGACCTATAGACATATATCACTTATCAGCTTCATCATATCAGTATCTGACCTATAGACATATATCACTTATCAGCTTCATCATATCAGTATCTGACCTTAGGACATATATCACTTATCAGCTTCATCATATCAGTATCTGACCTATAGACATATCACTTATCAGCTCCATCATATCAGTATCTGACCTATAGACATATATCACTTATCAGCTTCATCATATCAGTATCTGACCTATAGACACATATCACTTATCAGCTCCATCATATCAGTATCTGACCTATAGACATATATCACTTATCAGCTTCATCATATCAGTATCTGACCTATAGACACAGATCACTTATCAGCTCCATCATATCAGTATCTGACCTATAGACACAGATCACTTATCAGCTCCATCATATCAGTATCTGACCTATAGACATATATCACTTATCAGCTTCATCATATCAGTATCTGACCTATAGACATATATCACTTATCAGCTTCATCATATCAGTATCTGACCTATAGACACATATCACTTATCAGCTTCATCATATCAGTATCTGACCTATAGACATATATCACTTACCAGCTTCATCATATCAGTATCTGACCTATAGACATATATCACTTATCAGCTTCATCATATCAGTATCTGACCTATAGACATATATCACTTATCAGCTTCATCATATCAGTATCTGACCTATAGACACAGATCACTTATCAGCTTCATCATATCAGTATCTGACCTATAGACACATATCACTTATCATCATCATATCAGTATCTGACCTATAGACATATATCACTTATCAGCTTCATCATATCAGTATCTGACCTATAGACATATATCACTTATCAGCTTCATCATATCAGTATCTGACCTATAGACATAGATCACTTATCAGCTTCATCATATCAGTATCTGACCTATAGACAGAGATCACTTATCAGCTTCATCATATCAGTATCTGACCTATAGACATATCACTTCTCAGCTTCATCATATCAGTATCTGACCTATAGACATATATCACTTATCAGCTTCATCATATCAGTATCTGACCTATAGACATATATCACTTATCAGCTTCATCATATCAGTATCTGACCTATAGACACAGATCACTTATCATCTTCATCATATCAGTATCTGACCTATAGACACATATCACTTATCATCATCATATCAGTATCTGACCTATAGACATATATCACTTATCAGCTTCATCATATCAGTATCTGACCTATAGACATATATCACTTATCAGCTTCATCATATCAGTATCTGACCTATAGACATAGATCACTTATCAGCTTCATCATATCAGTATCTGACCTATAGACAGAGATCACTTATCAGCTTCATCATATCAGTATCTGACCTATAGACATATCACTTCTCAGCTTCATCATATCAGTATCTGACCTATAGACATATATCACTTATCAGCTTCATCAATATCAGTATCTGACCTATAGTCACATATCACTTATCAGCTCCATCATATCAGTATATGACCTATAGACATATATCACTTATCAGCTTCATCATATCAGTATCTGACCTATAGACATATATCACTTATCAGCTTCATCATATCAGTATCTGACTATAGACACAGATCACTTATCAGCTTCATCATATCAGTATCTGACCTATAGACACATATCACTTATCATCATCATATCAGTATCTGACCTATAGACATATATCACTTATCAGCTTCATCATATCAGTATCTGACCTATAGACATATATCATTTATCAGCTTCAATCATATCAGTATCTGACCTATAGACATAGATCACTTATCAGCTTCATCATATCAGTATCTGACCTATAGACAGAGATCACTTATCAGCTTCATCATATCAGTATCTGACCTATAGACATATCACTTCTCAGCTTCATCATATCAGTATCTGACCTATAGACATATATCACTTATCAGCTTCATCATATCAGTATCTGACCTATAGTCACATATCAGCTTCATCATATCAGTATTAGACTTTGTGTACCACTTAAAAGGGGTATAAATAAATATCCGATGAATGCGGGTACCACACGTACTCTGAGGTCGCCCCCCATCCTCCCTGGTGTTGCTGGGCTCTGGTCACGGAGTTACGTGGCTGGGTTTTCCGGAGAGCACATTTTGCTATATTGAAGTTCTAATAACATTGTGTCTCGTGTTCTATGCGGTTTCCTTTGTGTCCAAGTTCCGTAAACATCATAGCTAACTGCGCTCAGATCATTTCAGAAACCCCCAGCTCTGGAGTGTAGGATGGGGGGCCTCAATCTGGAGATCGGTGCGGGACCTGCATCTATCGGAGCTGTGGATGTGCCAGGAGTGTCCGAGATGGGGAAATCCCCTTTAAAGCGGTGTTTTGGAGGATGATGGATTTTAACCTGCTGAACGATACTCCGGTTCCTTACGTCGTGAGGTCACAGTATTTTGTCATGCAACTGCAGTCACGTCTCGAAGGGTCCTATAATACGGCCCGGCGTGGGCCACGTAAACCAGACATGGTCGATCGGCCCCGATTTGCTCCTTATACACGGAGTAATGATTGGATAATACAGGGACCAGCGCTCATCCCTACACGTTATTACCATGTCGACGCCGCGTCTCCGATTCCACACGAGATGTGCTCCCGGCAACAAGGATTTCTAATGCTGCATATAAGAGCAGATCGGCTGATCCTTATTACACAGGACAATTAGGAAGGAGCTTTCATATGAACCATCTTTGGCCCATGTAATAAGGCCCAGGAACAGCGCGGGATCTGCAAGTATTTCTATATCCTGGAGTGAGATGTCAGGTCCTTGTAGGTTACACAGCAGCTCATTACATCACATACATACAATAGGTCCATCCATGGACCACCAAGGACCACTACCCTCAGCGGACACGCATGTACAGAGGTCCCCGGGACTTACAGGAGTGGTGAGCTCCGGGGTGGTGATGGGCGCGCACGCACTGCTCAGCTTCACGCCACTCCCAAGATCAAAGTCACAGATTTTCACAGGTGACACCTTTAAAAAAAAAAGAAAATGAAAAAAGTGTGAAGTGGCTGCGGGCACGGAGAACAGCAGCCAATAGCACGCAGTCAACCCCTCCCCCACACGCTACCTTATCTTCACATTCACACAGAATGTTCTCTGGTTTTAGATCTCGATGGGCAATTCCTAAAACACAAGAGAGCAATGAGGGGGCGACGTCTGAGCTCCGGACCACCCACCACTCCCAGCAGCGTTACAAAACTGGGAGGCGGCCCCGACTGCTAACCCCAACTCCTCCGTCACGACTCACGGCCGTCTATGTGGCTGCATTACCACACGCAACTGTGACCGTCGCAAAAATCCAAATTTTCGGGATTTTGGGTCGATTGGTCTTTAATAGGCAACGGAATGATAATAAAAAAAACATGAGTCAGAATTCCATGCGAATCGCACACAAATCGCGGCCAAAAAAGTTGTGTGACCTGAAATCCCGTCTTTTATTGTTGCGCGGCACTCGTGACCTGACGCTACGCCGTTTACTGAGGAGGAGGAGGATGATGATGATACCGGTCACATGAAGAGCAATGCTGCCCACCTTTTGTGTGGAGGAAATCCAGGGCAGAGGCGATGTCACGCACCACCGTACTGGCATCCCGCTCATCAAAGTGTTTCCTCCGCTGGATGTGGGATAGTATGGAACCTGCAGGAAAAGCCCAAATATCTCACACAATGAACCCCCTCCCCTGGACACAGCACCCCAGCCCCCGAGTCTTATGTAATCCCGAGACCGCCCTGTCAGAGGACAATAATGAAGGTCCTAGAAAATCAATGGAGCGGATACCCCCATCCCCCACTCACTGCACAGCCAGGAGTGAAGACCCCCCCCCCCCCAAAGACTAGAAGTTTGACAGACGGGTCACATACCACCTCGTAACTTCTCAAACACCAGATAGAAACGAGAGTCATCTTCACAGAACTCGATGAGCTCCAGGATATTTCTGCAAAATAAGGAAGAAACGAAAGAATGTAAAGGAATTGCGCAGGTGGAGCGGCCTCGGCACACAGTGATCCATCCTCCTCCCTCGCGTCACAATATACAGAACTGTGGTGCAGGGAGCCGCAGTCTCCCAACGACAGGAGCTCCATATCATGTGTAGTATCGGGCAGGTCTCCCTGCAGGACCGGCGTCTAGCACAGGGTCCTGCTCCATCCATTATACACGGGAATCCCGGGATCTCGCATGGCCAGAAACACACTGGACGACCTCATTTTGCGTCTTGCCAATTTTCCGGAGACCCTGTATATAATGGATGGAGCATGACAGAGGTGTGAACCTGCGCTTACCATGGAGATGCCGGTCCTGATAACGGACATGACACGGAGCTTCATTTATTGGCGTTCAGTATCGCACTGTGAGCCGATGATGTGCGAGTCGCGGAGAGGTTCCTGATCATCTCTGTTCATTAGAGTTAAGCCTATAGTGCTACTTCCCGTCACCAGCAGGTACGAGGGCGCTCACTACCGCACCGGGCGCTCTTGTGCCGTAGATTACAGGTAAGATCCACCAGGCGATCAGATCCGCCACCGCCGCAAAACCGGGCGCTCCTGTGCCGTAGATTACAGGTAAGATCCACCAGGCGTTCAGATCTGCCACAACACCGGGCGCTCCCTGTGTCATAGATTACAGGTAAGATCCACCAGGCGTTCAGATCTGCCACAACACCGGCGCTCCCTGTGTCATAGGATTACAGGTAAGATCCACCAGGCGTTCAGATCTGCCACAGCACCGGGCGCTCCCTGTGTCATAGATTACAGGTAAGATCCACCAGGCGATCAGATCCGCCACAACACCGGGCGCTCCCTGTGTCATAGATTACAGGTAAGATCCATCAGGCGATCAGATCCGCCACCGCCGCAAATCCGGGCGCTCCCTGTGTCATAGATTACAGGTAAGATCCACCAGGCGTTCAGATCTGCCACAACACCGGGCGCTCCCTGTGTCATAGATTACAGGTAAGATCCACCAGGCGTTCAGATCTGCCACAACACCGGGCGCTCCCTGTGTCATAGATTACAGGTAAGATCCACCAGGCGATCAGATCCGCCACAACACCGGGCGCTCCCTGTGTCATAGATTACAGGTAAGATCCATCAGGCGATCAGATCCGCCACCGCCGCAAATCCGGGCGCTCCCTGTGTCATAGATTACAGGTAAGATCCACCAGGCGTTCAGATCTGCCACAACACCGGGCGCTCCCTGTGTCATAGATTACAGGTAAGATCCATCAGGCGATCAGATCCGCCACCGCCGCAAAACCGGGCGCTCCTGTGCCGTAGATTACAGGTAAGATCCACCAGGCGTTCAGATCTGCCACAGCACCGGGCGCTCCCTGTGTCATAGATTACAGATAAGATTCACCAGGCGATCAAATCCGCCACCGCCGCAGCACCGGGCTCCGCTTTTCTGCTCTTACGTTTCTAGCACAGATATGAACAGGGTCTTACTTGTTGCCTTGACACTGGTACAAAGTTTCCACTTCTCGGAAGACGCGGCTGCGGCTGTGCCCGGCCTTCTTCTCCACAATCTGAGGAAAGAGGGGGATGGACTCGTTATAAGCTGCAGCACTCTCCACAGCCGTCCCCCAGGGGCCACACGCTGGGTCTGCAGCCATTTATCTGCTAGAATCTCTTCCACGTGACCCTCGGAGACGGCCGGCGGGGCTCACGAAACCGCTCTTCACCTTGACAGCGCAATCCTTCCCGTTCAGTAGACTGACGCAGCCTTGAACCTTGGCGTAGGCTCCCTCCCCAAGCAGCTCGTCCGTCAGTCTATACAGATCTAGAAAACACAGCGGACGTCATCAGACTACAGGGAGAAGTCCCCCATATTAGTGCAGCAAGAAGTAGCAGCGTCCCAGGTAAGAGATGCAGCTGGGCAAATCATGGGGAAAAAAACACGATATTCAGAGCAATTAAATCTACGTCATCTCACGCATTTTGGTTTTATCAATAATTTCTTCCCAGTTTAAACTTTATCTGCATCTTCAGGACACAGACACAGATGAAGCCAATGGTAGAGCAGAGAACCGTGACGTCCCCGCTCCACTCTGTATCGCCAGGGGCGAGGCAACGACGTCACCGTGCCGAACAGACCACAGGGATCTGCTCCACTCCTGAATGGGGTTAGGGGAGGGTTTCTTTTATGATTTTTATCAGGCACTATGGGGACATTATACTGTGTGGAGGCAGCTATGGGACATTATACTGTGTGGGGGCAGCTATGGGGGCATTATACTGTGTGGGGGCAGCTATGGGGACATTATACTGTGTGGGGGCAGCTATGGGGGCATTATACTGTGTGGAGGCAGCTATGGGACATTATACTGTGTGGGGGCAGCTATGGGGGCATTATACTGTGTGGGGGCAGCTATGGGGACATTATACTGTGTGGGGGCAGCTATGGGGACATTATACTGTGTGGGGGCAGCTATGGGGACATTATACTGTGTGGAGGCAGCTATAGGGACATTATACTGTGTGGAGGCAGCTATGGGGACATTATACTGTGTGGGGGCAGCTATGGGGGACATTATACTGTGTGGAGGCAGCTATGGGGACATTATACTGTGTGGAGGCAGCTATGGGGGCATTATACTCTGTGGAGGCAGCTATGGGGGCATTATACTGTGTGGAGGCAGCTATGGGGACATTATACTGTATGGGGGAAGCTATGAGGACATTATACTGTGTGGAGGCAGCTATGGGGGCATTATACTGTGTGGGGGCAGCTATGGGGACATTATACTGTGTGGAGGCAGCTATGGGGACATTATACTGTGTGGAGGCAGCTATGGGGACATTATACTGTGTGGGGGCAGCTATGGGGACATTATACTGTGTGGGGGCAGCTATGGGGACATTATACTGTGTGGAGGCAGCTATGGGGACATTATACTGTGTGGGGGCAGCTATGGGGACATTATACTGTGTGGAGGCAGCTATGGGGACATTATACTGTGTGGGGGCAGCTATGGGGACATTATACTGTGTGGGGGCAGCTATGGGACATTATACTGTGTGGGGGCAGCTATGGGGGCATTATACTGTGTGGGGGCAGCTATGGGGACATTATACTGTGTGGAGGCAGCTATGGGGACATTATACTGTGTGGAGGCAGCTATGGGGGGTATTATACTGTGTGGGGGCAGCTATGGGGGCATTATACTGTGTGGGGGCATCTATGGGGGCATTATACTGTGTGGAGGCAGCTATGGGGACATTATACTGTGTGGAGGCAGCTATGGGGGGTATTATACTGTGTGGGGGCATCTATGGGGGCATTATACTCTGTGGAGGCAGCTATGGGGACATTATACTGTGTGGCCATAGAAATTAATGGGTCCATAATCACTGATGAAATCTACGGTCAAGTGCACGGTGGCCTAAGAGTGACTCCACCAGCAGAATAGTGAGTGCAGCTCTGGAGTATAATACAGGATGTAACGCAGGATCAGTACAGGATAAGTAATGTATGTACACAGTGACTCCACCAGCAGAATAGTGAGTACAGCTCTGGAGTATAATACAGGATGTAACTCAGGATCAGTAATATAATGTATGTACACAGTGACTTCACCAGCAGAATAGTGAGTGCAGCTCTGGAGTATAATACAGGATGTGACTCAGGATCAGTACAGGATAAGTAATGTAATGTATGTACACAGTGACTCCACCAGCAGAATAGTGAGTGCAGCTCTGGAGTATAATACAGGATATAACTCAGGATCAGTACAGGATAAGTAATGTATGTACACAGTGACTCCCCCAGCAGAATAGTGAGTGCAGCTCTGGAGTATAATACAGGATATAACTCAGGATCAGTACAGGATAAGTAATGTATGTACACAGTGACTCCACCAGCAGAATAGGGAGTGCAGCTCTGGAGTATAATACAGGATATAACTCAGGATCAGTACAGGATAAGTAATGTATGTACACAGTGACTCCACCAGCAGAATAGTGAGTGCAGCTCTGGAGTATAATACAGGATGTGACTCCGGATCAGTACAGGATAAGTAATGTATGTACACAGTGACTCCACCAGCAGAATAGTGAGTGCAGCTCTGGAGTATAATACAGGATGTAACTCAGGATCAGTACAGGATAAGTAATGTAATGTATGTACACAGTGACTCCACCAGCAGAATAGTGAGTCCAGCTCTGGAGTATAATACAGGATATAACTCAGAATCAGTACAGGATAAGTAATGTATGTACACAGTGACTCCCCCAGCAGAATAGTGAGTGCAGCTCTGGAGTATAATACAGGATATAACTCAGGATCAGTACAGGATAAGTAATGTATGTACACAGTGACTCCACCAGCAGAATAGTGAGTGCAGCTCTGGAGTATAATACAGGATGTGACTAGGGATCAGTACAGGATAAGTAATGTATGTACACAGTGACTCCACCAGCAGAATAGTGAGTGCAGCTCTGGAGTATAATACAGGATGTAACTCCGGATCAGTACAGGATAAGTAATGTAATGTATGTACACAGTGACTCCACCAGCAGAATAGTGAATGCAGCTCTGGAGTATAATACAGGATGTAACTCAGGATCAGAACAGGATAAGTAATGTAATGTATGTACACAGTGACTCCACCAGCAGAATAGTGAATGCAGCTCTGGAGTATAATACAGGATGTAACTCAGGATCAGTACAGGATAAGTAATGTAATGTATGTACACAGTGACTCCACCAGCAGAATAGTGAATGCAGCTCTGGAGTATAATACAGGATGTAACTCCGGATCAGTACAGGATAAGTAATGTAATGTATGTACACAGTGACTCCACCAGCAGAATAGTGAGTGCAGCTCTGGAGTATAATACAGGATGTAACTCAGGATCAGAACAGGATAAGTAATGTAATGTATGTACACAGTGACTCCACCAGCAGAATAGTGAGTGCAGCTCTGGAGTATAATACAGGATGTAACTCAGGATCAGAACAGGATAAGTAATGTAATGTATGTACACAGTGACTCCACCAGCAGAATAGTGAATGCAGCTCTGGAGTATAATACAGGATGTAACTCAGGATCA
This sequence comes from Rhinoderma darwinii, assembly GCF_050947455.1. Taxonomy (NCBI): domain Eukaryota; kingdom Metazoa; phylum Chordata; class Amphibia; order Anura; family Rhinodermatidae; genus Rhinoderma; species Rhinoderma darwinii. Next base: position 391,920 of record NC_134693.1, on the reverse strand, counting down.
GTACAGGATAAGTAATGTAATGTATGTACACAGTGACTCCACCAGCAGAATAGTGAGTGCAGCTCTGGAGTATAATACAGGATGTGACTAGGGATCAGTACAGGATAAGTAATGTAATGTACGTACACAGTGACTCCACCAGCAGAATAGTGAGTGCAGCTCTGGAGTATAATACAGGATATAACTCAGGATCAGTACAGGATAAGTAATGTAATGTATGTACACAGTGACTCCACCAGCAGAATAGTGAGTGCAGCTCTGGAGTATAATACAGGATGTAACTCAGGATCAGTACAGGATAAGTAATGTATGTACACAGTGACTCCACCAGCAGAATAGTGAGTGCAGCTCTGGAGTATAATACAGGATGTAACTCAGGATCAGTACAGGATAAGTAACGTAATGTATGTACACAGTGACTCCACCAGCAGAATAGGGAGTGCAGCTCTGGAGTATAATACAGGATATAACTCAGGATCAGTACAGGATAAGTAATGTAATGTATGTACACAGTGACTCCACCAGCAGAATAGTGAGTGCAGCTCTGGAGTATAATACAGGATGTAACTCAGGATCAGTACAGGATAAGTAATGTATGTACACAGTGACTCCACCAGCAGAATAGTGAGTGCAGCTCTGGAGTATAATACAGGATGTAACTCAGGATCAGTACAGGATAAGTAATGTAATGTATGTACACAGTGACTCCACCAGCAGAATAGTGAGTGCAGCTCTGGAGTATAATACATGATATATCTCAGGATCAGTACAGGATAAGTAATGTAATGTATGTACACAGTGACTCCACCAGCAGAATAGTGAGTGCAGCTCTGGAGTATAATACAGGATATAACTCAGAATCAGTACAGGATAAGTAATGTATGTACACAGTGACTCCACCAGCAGAATAGTGAGTGCAGCTCTGGAGTATAATACAGGATGTAACTCAGGATCAGTACAGGATAAGTAATGTAATGTACACAGTGACTCCACCAGCAGAATAGGGAGTGCAGCTCTGGAGTATAATACAGGATATAACTCAGGATCAGTACAGGATAAGTAATGTAATGTATGTACACAGTGACTCCACCAGCAGAATAGTGAGTGCAGCTCTGGAGTATAATACAGGATGTAACTCAGGATCAGTACAGGATATGTAATGTATATACACAGTGACTCCACCAGCAGAATAGTGAGTGCAGCTCTGGAGTATAATACAGGATGTAACTCAGGATCAGTACAGGATAAGTAATGTTATGTAGGTACACAGTGACTCCACCAGCAGAATAGTGAGTGCAGCTCTGGAGTATATACAGGATGTGACTAGGGATCAGTACAGGATAAGTAATGTATGTACACAGTGACTCCACCAGCAGAATAGTGAGTGCAGCTCTGGAGTATAATACAGGATGTAACTCAGGATCAGTACAGGATAAGTAATGTAATGAAAGTACACAGTGACTACACCAGCAGAATAGTGAGTGCAGCTCTGGAGTATAATACAGGATATAACTCAGGATCAGTACAGGATAAGTAATGTAATGTATGTACACAGTGACTCACCAGCAGAATAGTGAGTGCAGCTCTGGAGTATAATACAGGATGTAACTCCGGATCAGTACAGGATAAGTAATGTAATGTATGTACACAGTGACTCCACCAGAAGAATAGTGAATGCAGCTCTGGAGTATAATACAGGATGTAACTCCGGATCAGTACAGGATAAGTAATGTAATGTATGTACACAGTGACTCCACCAGCAGAATAGTGAGTGCAGCTCTGGAGTATAATACAGGATGTAACTCAGGATGAGAACAGGATAAGTAATGTAATGTATGTACACAGTGACTCCACCAGCAGAATAGTGAATGCAGCTCTGGAGTATAATACAGGATGTAACTCAGGATCAGTACAGGATAAGTAATGTAATGTATGTACACAGTGACTCCACCAGAAGAATAGTGAATGCAGCTCTGGAGTATAATACAGGATGTAACTCCGGATCAGTACAGGATAAGTAATGTAATGTATGTACACAGTGACTCCACCAGCAGAATAGTGAGTGCAGCTCTGGAGTATAATACAGGATGTAACTCAGGATCAGAACAGGATAAGTAATGTAATGTATGTACACAGTGACTCCACCAGCAGAATAGTGAGTGCAGCTCTGGAGTATAATACAGGATGTAACTCAGGATCAGTACAGGATAAGTAATGTAATGTATGTACACAGAGACTCCACCAGCAGAATAGTGAGTTCAGCTGTGGAGTATAATACAGGATGTAACTCGGGATCAGTACAGGATAAGTAATGTAATGCATGTACACAGTGACTCCACCAGCAGAATAGTGAGTGCAGCTGTGGAGTATAATACAGGATATAACTCAGGATCAGTACAGGATAAGTAATGTATGTACACAGTGACTCCACCAGCAGAATAGTGAGTGCAGCTCTGGAGTATAATACAGGATGTAACTCAGGATCAGTACAGGATAAGTAATGTAATGTATGTACACAGAGACTCCACCAGCAGAATAGTGAGTTCAGCTGTGGAGTATAATACAGGATGTAACTCGGGATCAGTACAGGATAAGTAATGTAATGCATGTACACAGTGACTCCACCAGCAGAATAGTGAGTGCAGCTGTGGAGTATAATACAGGATATAACTCAGGATCAGTACAGGATAAGTAATGTATGTACACAGTGACTCCACCAGCAGAATAGTGAGTGCAGCTCTGGAGTATAATACAGGATGTAACTCGGGATCAGTACAGGATAAGTAATGTAATGTATGTACACAGTGACTCCACCAGCAGAATAGTGAGTGCAGCTCTGGAGTATAATACAGGATATAACTCAGGATCAGTACAGGATAAGTAATGTATGTACACAGTGACTCCCCCAGCAGAATAGTGAGTGCAGCTCTGGAGTATAATACAGGATATAACTCAGGATCAGTACAGGATAAGTAATGTATGTACACAGTGACTCCACCAGCAGAATAGGGAGTGCAGCTCTGGAGTATAATACAGGATATAACTCAGGATCAGTACAGGATAAGTAATGTATGTACACAGTGACTCCACCAGCAGAATAGTGAGTGCAGCTCTGGAGTATAATACAGGATGTGACTCCGGATCAGTACAGGATAAGTAATGTATGTACACAGTGACTCCACCAGCAGAATAGTGAGTGCAGCTCTGGAGTATAATACAGGATGTAACTCAGGATCAGTACAGGATAAGTAATGTAATGTATGTACACAGTGACTCCACCAGCAGAATAGTGAGTCCAGCTCTGGAGTATAATACAGGATATAACTCAGAATCAGTACAGGATAAGTAATGTAATGTACACAGTGACTCCACCAGCAGAATAGGGAGTGCAGCTCTGGAGTATAATACAGGATATAACTCAGGATCAGTACAGGATAAGTAATGTAATGTATGTACACAGTGACTCCACCAGCAGAATAGTGAGTGCAGCTCTGGAGTATAATACAGGATGTGACTAGGATCAGTACAGGATAAGTAATGTATGTACACAGTGACTCCACCAGCAGAATAGTGAGTGCAGCTCTGGAGTATAATACAGGATGTAACTCAGGATCAGAACAGGATAAGTAATGTAATGTATGTACACAGTGACTCCACCAGCAGAATAGTGAATGCAGCTCTGGAGTATAATACAGGATGTAACTCAGGATCAGAACAGGATAAGTAATGTAATGTATGTACACAGTGACTCCACCAGCAGAATAGTGAATGCAGCTCTGGAGTATAATACAGGATGTAACTCAGGATCAGTACAGGATAAGTAATGTAATGTATGTACACAGTGACTCCACCAGCAGAATAGTGAATGCAGCTCTGGAGTATAATACAGGATGTAACTCCGGATCAGTACAGGATAAGTAATGTAATGTATGTACACAGTGACTCCACCAGCAGAATAGTGAGTGCAGCTCTGGAGTATAATACAGGATGTAACTCGGGATCAGTACAGGATAAGTAATGTAATGTATGTACACAGTGACTCCACCAGCAGAATAGTGAGTGCAGCTCTGGAGTATAATACAGGATATAACTCAGGATCAGTACAGGATAAGTAATGTATGTACACAGAGACCCCACCAGCAGAATAGTGAGTGCAGCTCTGGAGTATAATACAGGATGTAAGTCAGGAT